>NW_006800274.1:149980-216067 GCF_000485575.1 Poecilia formosa
AGATCCAGAGAATATAAATGGGGGAAAAAAACGGTGTTGGAAATGAGGAAACACCTTGCGAAAAACTGGAAAATGAGTGAAAACCTTTGACATGAGTGCAGTTGGCTAAATCAAAAGGATTTTATTTGCAAAATGATTTAAAAAAAAAAAAAAAAGAAATCGAAGGCAGGGTCACCGGACAAGGTCAAAAGGTTAGACGCCAGCCCTGTCAGTGTCAAGCTTGCTTGGTTTTATGGAGTGGCGAGAGGGGGGCTGGCAGGACACCGGCATCATTCACTCTCCCTGAACAGATCTTTCCTAGTTTAGACAAGATGGGATCACGTTTGTTGCTTTTTTCTCTTTGAAGACACTCATAAAGGATAGCTGTCCATGCAGAAGCCAAAGTAAGAAGTCAAATGTTTCTTTGAGAAGACGTTTCAACATAACCACCCCTCCTTATTCTTGTTTTTAGCAGACATGCAATTTGAGTAATTTGTGAAGTGGTTTTAGCTTGGTAATAATAAATGTACCTCTTTTTTATTATTTGTGCAATTTATTCCATATTTATTTGCTGATAGATGTGGCATAACATACAAATGTCTTTTTCGTAGCAGTATGCACAAACTTACTATTTTATTCAGTTTATATCAGATTTGTTATAGAATTGTTATGTCCTTCTTTCCATATAGACTTATAACTGCTTGAACAAGTCCTTTATTTATTTATTTATTTATTTTTTCCTGGGAAGAATAAAAAAAGGGGTTTCATGAATTTTAATCCTGTTGTAATTTATGTGGATCCTGAATAATAATATGTATTTAAAAGGCTTTGGCGTGCGCGTGTGTGCATGCGTGTGTGTCCGTGTGTGAGTGAGGGTGTGTAGTGGGGGGCAGAGGGGGAAAGATGGAATCCTGGCGAGGCAGCACTGTATCACAGTGTTTAATTACCATCCTGACAGCAAGCAATAACTCTTTCCATTAAGTAAATAAGTTGTAAAGAATTTATGATGAAATGCCACATTATTCAGAATGGATATTCAGTGATGACATCCCTCTGCATTAAATATGGTAAATGCCATTAAGGCCCAGTGAACCACCCCCACCCCCACCCTCTTTTCCCATGGCCGCCCCGTAAGCACTCGCTCAGCCCCCGTCCCGCCTGCAGCGCGTCAATATGCCAATAACCTTACGAAGGGTCTGTAAAAACAAAATTGATTTGGTAAATGTGAGTGAAGACAGATATGTTTGCTTTCATCATCAATTCTATGCGAGCGCAGCACGGTGATGTCACCAGCCTGGGAGCGATAAAGTGGCGCGCCCACCTGGAGCCTTTGATGTAGTGCCCCGTGCGGCCCGAGCCAGTGATGACAGACAAAGGGAAGTTTGTCACCATGGAGGCCACCGGTCCTCAGCGCCATCACCATAAATTTAGGAGCTTTATTCATAAAGGGGACGAGTGAGTTATGGCATCCGTGATGCTTTATGAATACAGGAATGGTGACTTATGGGAAAGATAGCTTCTGTAAATAAGGGGTGGAGAGGCAGCTGTGAGGGGTCTGTCAAGCTCTCCTGCACTGTCGTATGCAGAAATGAAGTGCTGAGCATGCCAAAGACTGCACACTGTGGAGTGAAAGTTGGCAAATGTTGTGTGTCTGTGTGGGCTTCTGGGCAACGACAAATACTTATATGTATATGTGTAAAAATTAAAGCAGGCTTGGCAAGTTTAAAGTTAAAGTGGCAGTAGCCAGACCACCCTGTCAATGTTGTATTGCCACTATGAAGAAACTACTATCATTAGCTGAGTTTATTCATGCCTTCTGTGAGGAAGCTGTAGCTTGGTATCACTAAACCTTCAAACAGGACAACTGTATAATTTTTGGAGAGCAGAAGTCGTTAAAAAAATTATGTCATGTTTTATTCAAAGAGAGCCCTTGTAATGTTAGTTTTGCTGAGTTTAAAAGTGTTCATTTTGATTTGCGGATAGCAAACCTCTTCAAGTTTGAACATTTTGCCTATTGCAATGGGAAAAATTATTAAGTATAAAGATTACCCTGCTAAATTGACTACATGTGTGATCTGGAAAAACAGCAGCTTATAAATAATGACCAAAACACCTCATAAAAAATAAATGTCTGCTGCTGCTAATTTTCAGCTTTAAATCTCCATATCAAGAGATATGGAGTTTGGTGATGACATTTGAGTACATCACATTTGGAAGATAATGACCCATTTTATGCAATGGCCTTGGCTTTGATTTAAATAACAACTTGAATGGATTAAAACTACTATCAGTTACCTTTCTTTTTAAATTATAAAATAAGAATAAAAAAGAACCATAAACACAAATAATTGCTATTATCAGGGTTAGGACATGATGGCCTACACCACTTAGCATATTTGCATGTGTTTCTTCTGAGCCTTCTTTAAGTGATTCTTAATGCCTGGATTCCCACTAGTCCATATTCTGCTGCCCCTTTCTCTTTCAGTCGTTGAGACACATTGAAATTCAAACTCCATTCGTGTCTATCCTCTTCTCAAGGAGCAGCAACAATAGGACGGGGAGTCTGAGCGCAGGAGAGAGCTATCCAGCACTGAATGAGTATCTGGGTTCACCCCAAACTTGCAACCCCATGGGATGGGTTTAGAAAGCTGGGTGCCTTCTGCTGTAAGGGGGCGATGGGTGGAGCAGGTTAGGCATATGAGAAGGGATGGGTTGGTGGGACAGGGGAGCGCCGGGTCTTTGTGCACCTCTTGAGTGAGAAGCAGAGGTTGAGGCGATAGTGCTGGTGGTAATGGTGGTGGGGAGGTGGTGAAGGAGATTAGCACTGATTGTGAATGGATGCAGAGGATTAGTCGGCTGGGCAGGGCCTATTCTGGCTCTGGCTGTCTTCTCAACCTCCTAGTCTTGAGAGGATAGGAGGGTGGAAGGAGGTGCAGTGGCAGATGCTTGACCAAGAGGAGACTTATCTTTTCAGTCACCACTGACCAAAAACTTCGAGTTTCCATTAATCAACATAAAAGTACAAATATCTCTAAATTTATACTAGTGACTTAAAAAAAAAAAAAAACAGTCTTGAGTTGGTAATAAAGTGAAACTTTGTGTGATAAAAGCATCCCCCAGATCACGTTTTATCAGTTTAAGGTGTTCTAATGTATTTTACTGCTTTTGCCATTGACACCGTCAACGTACGCACTTGCAACAGCCTTCTATGCATGTGTGAGTGTGAGAGTGTTGAAGGTGGGCGTTTTGAGTGGGCGTACTTTTGTGCATGGATAAGCCGCTGTCCTGAATGAATGCAGATGTCTCTGGCTCGCTGTCCGCCTGTCCCCTGTACACTGATGGCCCGTCACCTCTCTCTGTCACTGGAAGAAAGAGCCACTCTCAGTCTCGGCCAAAAGCCCCCTCTCTAATCCTTCAGACCCCTCTACCTCCCCGTTCACTGTCAGCATAGATGGTCCTGCCCACAGCAGCGCTTAGAAAGACAGGCAGTAGGGATGAACCTCTCTGTCACTCATGCAGTCTCTGAATGGACACACATCCTCACTTTTTCACACACGCAGACGGACATAGACTTTTCAGAAATTCAAAGTGGAAAAGTCTTGCATCTATAAAGACCTTGTGAATGCCTGTTGCCAAATGGGCTGTGCCACAGGAACACTGTGGGAACTCATGAGAAGGGAACAAAGTGAGAGTCTATGGGTAATCATGAAGGAGCAGTTTATAATACTTGTTGTCAACGGCACCAAATTAATCACAACACAGACAAATGAGCTCAAATCTTGTTGAGCTGCACAGGGAACATGTATTTGTTAATAACATAATCAATTCATTACATTACTATATCTTTGAGCTCTTTGTCCACCACCGTTGGTTGGTCTAATTCTGGACTTATTTCAATGATTTACTTAATATTTCCATCATCATTTGAGGAACATTTGTTTCACAGTTACCTTTTAAGACCAATCCAGGAAGAACTTACTTTAAGCACAAGAGTTGGTGTTTATGAAGATTTTTTTTAAAAAACAATATTACCAATCTTAGAAAATCTTTTAATTCATGTGCCATTTAATAAGGTTTTTCCCCAGAATTTTAGTGAAACCACATAATCAGGGTGAATTAAGCTGTGCTGAGCAGATGTGGTCCAAAAACCTCTCTCAATGTTTATTTTGCTACACTATTTGCAGTTTTCCCTCAAAAGATAGTAGTTGCTACTGTTAATAATATCACTGTTGTGCAGGAATGATGGGACCTTTCATCTGGACAAATTAGACTGAGTTGCTTCTCTACACGCTCATCTGAATTGATACGAATCGGTTCAGCTTCATTTCTCTTCGCTGTAGACTTGCATCTAGAGTTGTACTTTTTAACACTCTATTGCATCTTTCTGATCAACTCTGTGACAATCATGTATTGAAGAGTTTAGCCAATAAAGACAAATCATCAACTCATTGCTTGTAAATGTATGTATTATATGTTTTAACCTGCTAAGATGCCAAAACTGCCATGGTCTGTTAATTTTGCACAGAAGAGTATACATCATCTTTATTAAAACTACTCCAGAAATGTCGTCAGTCATGTGTGTCTGCTTTTGTCTATGAGGAAGATGAGCTTCTAGTCCACTGTGTGACTGAACCTTGATTTTTTTGTGGATGGGAGTGATGCCCATTGAAAACCCCAAAGACAAAAGAAGCTGGGGGTCCATCTCCATGCCCCTCAGTTGACTGATAATCCCTTTCTTTGGGTTAATCTGTTGTTTGTTGGTGTTGTTTGAGGGTTGAGGCTGTCTGTTTGTGTGTGCAGAGGGGTAGTGACATCCTAATCTCATGTGAGATGAGGCATATACTAGAAGAGGCCCCATGTGAAGCTTCTCCTGTAACTAAACTCCCACATTGCTCAGAAGCATTTCTAATTAAAGCACATTATAAAATAAATTATGAATAATTTTTCGTTTCCTTCTTGCCTCAACCTCTGCCTTCTTTCCGTTCCCTTTTTTTCTCAACTCATTCAGTGTCTGGGATCTCAGCGGGAAGGGGAAGCTAGATTAACTAACTGAACAAAGTCAGAGTGAATTGCAGGAGGACAAAGGCAGGCATGAGTGGGGGCCATGCCAGTCGGAAGGTGAAGCCAGAAGCACAATACCAGGTGAAAAGGGCTATCCTTAGGGGTCTGACCAGGCAGGGCAAAGGTTATTGGCCCTATTAGATCTTAAATGAATGCAAGGAGTTGTTTGATGGAAAAAAGAGGGTCAAAGAAAGGTTTTCAAAATGGCATAAACTTTATGCCATATTTATTATGTATTGTTCAGGCACATAGTGCCAATTTATAGCAAAATGAATTGTCTATGTTAATTTCAGTTGTTATTAAAATACTATATAGAACAAATCTAATTTAGGATAACTTTTACTTTGTAATTTAGCGCCTTGAAATTTGGGCCTCTCTAAGTTTCAGGAACTTCAAGTTTCAGGAACTTCGCTCTTCTATCAACCCTTTAACAACATTTTTACCAGTGTTGCACTGAGAAGTAGCTTATACAATGAGCACAGATGATGGCAGTTCCACCAGGTGTTTGCTAATTGTTGCTGGCTAGTCTAACGGAGCTGAGTGGCATCGATGTGGAGGATAGCTGATCTGTGAGGGGGAAGCTTGGAAACTGCAGGTTCCAAAAGGAGCAAGGAGCAGCACCTTGAAGGCAGCGCTAGGTCCACCAAGGCAGTTTGCTCAGCTGAATGGTTGCCACGGGAGATCAAATGATTTCTCAAACATGCATGAAATAATCAAAGGAACACTCCAGGCATGTTTTTGATGAGCGAATAACATTTTAACATTATGTAAAGCCCAAAAACGTTGATTCCACATAATGCTTCCTCTTTAATCATAGGAAAGGGGGATGATTTGATCAGAGCTGCGTTGCTCAATAACCCAATGACACATGTCTAGACAGCTACAGATATAACAGAGTTTATATGCAGGTGCACTGACTCATCATAAGGATATAAAAGCTACTGCCTCGTGACACACATTTACATCATTTTCTGGAGCTGTTGCAGCCCACTGAATACTCAGGAAGGAGAAGGAAGCCCCAAAGACACTGTCAAATCACTTATTTTAAAACTGTTTTTTTTTTTTTTTTCCTTTTAGTGGCATTTCTAAAGAAAGTGAAAGGAAAAATTTGAGAAAAAAGTCCCCAACTGCAATGTAATGACAAAAAATACATTTCCCAAGAATTAAATGTTTCTGCTGCTGCAAGGATAAGCGTTTTAGATAATGGACGTATGGAGTCTTATTCATGTTATTTTGTTTAAGCTGTATTGTTTGGTTTCATGTACTTTTAAGTGATACAGATTGATGAAGTTCAGGTATGTTTCAGTCCTGAATGAAACCAGCAAGATTTCAGCAACTGGAGATTTAAGATGGAAAATAAAGACAAGTAAGCCCTCTGTTCCTTGTTAACAAAATGGCAGAAAACTAAGATTTTCGTCAATAAAATCCACCAAGAGGAAGCTGAAAAGGTCTGCTGATGCTATCTATCTATCGCCTTCCTTGACATTTGTTCTATATTACGTTGCACATGGGCTCACATTTTCCTCAAGCAATCTCTGAGACACGGTAGAATTAATGATAAATTTTACGATGCTAAGCTAACTAGATCCTGCTGCAGCAAAACAAGTCTCAAACAATGACACATCCAGCTCTAAGCCATACTATTGGTCCAAGGGTCTCCGTGTTTCTTTGATAGAGCAAATGTTTGCACACTTCATACTTGTTTCTTTCTGGTTGTTTACAGACATGCACTTTCACATTAACAGTAGTAAGAACACTGCTGTAGGTGCTGTGATAACATTTTAGGGTTTTGGGGTCTGGTCTCCAGGTGAACTAGCTTGGAGGGCCAGATGTTAGCATGTTAGCAGTTGCTTTGAATCTACTGACAGACTTTTTTCCATAAAGAGGTATGGCTGATTTCCAATTCTTCTGCAAACTCTTCAAATCCCTTACCAGACTTAAATACTTTCTGGATCTCACCAGGGTGCTCACTCTCACTTCAACAGTCAGGAGCACCTGACTATCTACCGCCTTCCTTGACATTTGTTCTATATTACGTTGTACATGAGCTCACATTTTCCTCAAACAATCTCTGAGACACGGTAGAATTCATGCTAAATTTCACGATGCTAAGCTAACCAGATCCTGCTGCAGCAAAACAAGTTTCAAACAATGACACATCCAGCCAATCTAAAGTTAGGTTTTAACAGGCCAAACCCCTTAAGAAATCAGAATAACAATGTTCGACCACGTCCGTGTCTGTTCATGAATTTAGCCATTTCAAATGGGAATAAATGTGGAGGTATCCTGATGTATTTCTTACCAGAAATAAAATGTTTGAACCACATTTTAAGGAGAAATGTCTTATCTTCTGTTTTAGTTGTCTGGTTATATTACTTGAATTGTGTGGTATTGCTGGAATTGAAATAAATATATGTTAGAATTACACACAGACTTTCATAGCATGTTCCAAGTTTTGACAGTGAGGTGAGCAAGTATAACGTTATAAAGCTACTGGACAGATAAGTCTTAATTAATAAGTCACAGAATGAGCTGGTAGTCAAGTAAACAAGCAAATAGGGACATGGTTAAGTAACTGAGTAGGAAAATAAATACATTTCTTTAATTCAAAATCAATCTTGCCTATTGAATTGGCGTGTTTTCTCAATGTACAAAACACACACACCTCTGCGGTGAACCACATTGATTTTGTTCACATAAGCACACAGCGGCACACTCAAGACTTTGCCCCCTGCACTCTGCTCACGCTGGAGTGAAAATGAGGGGACCCCTAAACGGCTTACAGGAAACCGAGGTGATGAATTCCGTGTGCTGGGCCAGAGAGCCAGGCTAATAGATACCTTATCTAGGGGGATTGATAGGGGAAGGGCCTTCTCTTTAAACACACTGTTGATTGTTTCCAAATGTCTTCCCAATGGGGCAGGTCAGAAAGCAGTAGAGAATGCCACTCGGGGCAGAGCTGATAGATTTTTATTGGTCCAGTTTGAGAAAACGAAGAGGGGAAAGGCCACTTTGTCCTGGCTTTGCTGCCCCTTTTTCTGCTAGTGCTTAACTACCAGTCAGATCACATTACCTAGGCAGTAAATCTGAGCAATGGTTAACACAAATAATCAAGAGCTAATATTACCGTACCAAACCACCTTTCTCTTTTTCTGTGATCAGAGTTGTGCAAAGAGGGACTGTCCTGTTGGCCTCTGGCAGATGTCCCCTCACACCATCATTCCTGTACTTGTAAAGTCTTAACCTCCATCATTGTGTCTAGTAGTGGGAATCTCTTTGCGTGGACCTTGTGTCACCTCGTTCTGGAGTAATATCTGTATTGTGTCTTTGAGCAGGAGTTCAAAGGGTAATGGGATGGTGTGGTCTGGCTTGAAAGCTTGTTACTGGGTTAAACGACAGGAACACATGCCAGGCGATATTCATCATAGCAGCACAGTACCTCTTTCCTAGTTAAACTGAATTGCTGCTCCAATTAGACACGATCAGGTCCAAAACCAGAACTGGGAGCTTCCAGGTCTAAGGAGAGCGAAAGCAGAGGCCAAGATGGCAGTAATGAGGTCTTAACCTCAACTTCATTCTATGTCATAATGCTTTAATATGGGCCATATGATAGGCCGCTGTGCACTCATCTGGCATTGGAAAATCAATATGAGCTTTGCCTGCCTGTTTTCTAAAGGTAATGGCATAACACAGTGTAGAAAGTTAAATAGGCTATTGAAGAGAAACTGACTAGTAAAAAAAGATCAAGCTAAATGTTTGATCTTATGCATAATTCTTCCAAATGGTAAGCATGAAATATTTTGATGCTTTCCCTTTCCAAAACTGTTATGAACAAAAATCAGGAAAAAAAAAAACAAAAAAAAACTTCAGAAGAATAATATAACATCTAGTTGTACTCTATCAAAAGTACCATAGTACATTTTTAACAGGATTCAAAAGACATTTGTAAAATGTTAAATCAATTAGAAAGTAAACTGAACTAAAATTTTCTAAAAGATTTTATTAAGAAGGGCATTAATGAAAAGATGTATGTCAATTAAAAGTGTCAGATTTGGGGGCATTCTTGACAGTGAGATAAAATAAATCTGTTTCTGCATATAAACAAATTTAACAATCATTATGATAAAGTTGTGCAACATTAAATAAACTGATATTTTGTTGAGTATGTTTTAAGTATTTATGTATGTTTGTGTATTTGAAAAATGTCTAGTAGTCTTCTGCATTAAATAGCTAATATTCTATTTACTTGAGCAGGGGCAAATATAAATTAATTATTTCTGCTCCTTTTCATTCATGATCTCTTTTAGTTGTTACATTAATCATTCACACGTATTATTAAATGAATGAAAAGAAAAAAAAGGAAATGGAAATAGTTATAAATTACTTTTCGGATGAGTAATAGTTTAGTTTTCCAAAACACAAAATGATCTCCAGGATGCAGTACATAAAAATTTTATGGAGTTCAAACCACTGTAAATGTTTGTTAGTAAATGGGAGTCATATTTGTTGCAACCCTTGATACAGGTTTTTTTTTTTTTTTTTTTTTTTTACAAAAGTAGATATACAAAATACTACCACAAGATAAAAAGCTAGATAAAAGAAGATTTCTGAATTTCTGACTGGATGATCAGCATTCAAGGCCCAAAAAGGTAAAAACTGCTGATGCTAATTAAAAGATTTTTGGATAAAATTAATTACCCAGGAAAAAAAGGTAAAATTATCTGTTTTAACCATCTACAAAATTTAAGTTGTACCAATCAAAACGTTAATTTTAATAATATATAATTAAAAATAATAATAATATTCTGAGAAACCTTCTGGTTTGAAGCAAATACAATTTTCAATAATACATGCACACTTTCATTTATGATCTAATTATTTTTGTTACACCATCTATGATCATATTTCTAACCTAATAGTTTAACATGATTTTCATCTGAGCCCCATGACTTTATAACTGTGCAATTAAAAGCAAGTTTTTTTGTTGTGCCCTGTTTAACACTAACTGCCCCTCAGTGAACAGAGTGTTTGAAGGTCATATTTTACATTAGTCTGGCTCTCATACTTAATGGGGTTAATTATGTTGGCAATAACCTCGGATCACATCCCAGTCAATAAGTGTTTTCTAATTGCTTTCAGGATGCATAATAATAACGTAGTCCATCAGTTTCTGTCACCACTTAATAACTGTGGGGAGTGTTAAATTATATGCAGGATAAACATGAATTATTTTTGAAAAATTACAGATCATGTTGCCTTGTTGATAGAGCATATATATATATATATATCAGCTTACCAGTTTCTTTTTACCCATAAATGATGTAGAGAGAATTTAGTGGTGAATTTTACTGGACTAGTGTTAAGAAACAGCATGTCAGTGATGGCTTTTGTTCTGGTCACAAGATTACATGCAGTCATTGTAGATAAGCATATATTATTTTGGTTGGATACCACATGGACCAGCCAAACACATTTGTCAGATTTTTTCCATGATCAGTCCAAACTTTAACTCTGTCCAAACTTTAAGTGGTCCAAACTTTAACTCTGCTGTGTATCTTTCAGTGGAGGAGAGGAGCCAGATCTAGGTTGACTGTCTTTTATTTTGATTGTTTACGATATCAAAAATAAACAGCAGTGAGCAATCCACACAATCTGGTCTAAAATCTGGTATCTTTTCAAGAAAATAACATCAAACATAAAGAAACATTAGTAAACTCAAACAACCAAGAACAACCCGCCACAGCTGCGTGAAATCTAGCTAACATAACTCACATTACCAGTAACACAACAACTAGCATAAGCTTGCTTGTACATTTAAATGCAATCTAATTTCGTTTCATATGACATTACGTTGTCAATGAGAAGACATATCCCTTCAAACATAGGAACAAATATACAACTTATGAAATGTGAATTAACCAAGAAAAATATTTTACATCTGGGCTGATAGTGTAGCAGGGCTTACCCCCTGCTAGCCCGGTGCTGGTAGCCCCGCGCATCATTTAATTTCCTCCTCCATACGTCAGGCTGCGTGACTACGCTGCCTGAGGTGCGTTCAAGTACAACAGGAAATACTCCCCACTCACTTCAAACAGGTACTAATAAAAAGAAATAGCTAATTTGCATAACAAATAATGACTGATTTGGTGGAATTCGAAGCTCAACTTAAAATAATGTAACAAACCAGATACATTTATCAGAAAAGACCAGTTTAAACGTTGCATTATCTCTTATAAAGAGGAACTTACAAACTAGTTGATGCTTACAAACATTTAGGTTGTCTACAATTTACGAAGGGACCTGAACCAAACATTGGTAGAGTATATGGACAAGTTTCAGCCTGTATGTACAATGTTAACTATGTGTGAAGAAGAGGAAATCTACAATAAGTACAAAGTTTGGACCAAATTCTTGATTTTTTAAAATCACTGAAAGTATTTGTTATGAATTTGATGTATTTTAAGAAATTATGTATTTTATGAAATGATGGACCCATGCTTCTTACCAAATTTGTGTATACAATGGCAACATATTCTCTATTTGGAATATCCAGATTTTGTATGGTGTTTTCTTTCTTAGAAGTGCTGTCAGAATAGAAGTAATTTTAATTCCAATCATAGGACTGACTTGGAAAAGAAGACTTTGGCAATAGGGAGGGCAGACCAAAACAAAGCAAGGAAAACGAGACAACCACATAGGGTAAAAACAAGACTGTTAGAAAGTAATAGAGCAGAAAAGCGCCAAAAATTAGACTGAAGAGTAAAGAGTAGGACAATCAAAATTAATGACAAAGAGAGGAAAAAAGGTGAAATGAAGAGAGGAGAAAAGGTGTTCTTTTTCTGAGAGACAGATCTCTCGATGGAGAGTTCCCAAGTGTCCCGCAGGAAACCCTAATAGGATTTTCAAGGCTGCAGCAGGTAGTCTGTGAGGGAACTTTGTTCATGTGAGCTTACAGATGAGGGTTGACACAGACAAGGCACTCTGGGAGTTGGTCGCTCCCTCCTCATCTGCCTGCAATGTCAGCACCAATCCGTCACAAGGGATTTCTCCCTATGAAACCTAGTGGCCATTTCTGACATCTCCAACTTACTAATTGTTGTCTCTAGCCCTGTGAAGTCCTAACGAGTTAGTGTCTTCAAACGTATTGAGAAAAACTTCCAGAATCAGTTTTTTTCTGGGCTGGATTAGAATCTGTCAACAAGTGTGGAAAGGGGAGGATCCCAAGGAAGAATCTTGCAGCATTTTTTCTCCTTCAATTCTTCTTCTTCACCAGACCAGATTATTGCAGCTTCCATTCGCTCAAAACCACTTTATGACATGCATTGTAACGTCTTTAGAGCACTGGGCAGCTTTGACTGGGCCATGCCATGCTTCTCTCTGCTCATAGTGACAGTGGGACCTGGTCCAAGTGCCACCCAGGACACAGAGCCATAAATCATCCGGCTGGCACCATGCTCCATTTCCTCAACAGCTACTAGTTCCTGTAGGGGACAAAAAGGCTTTTGTGGGCTTTACAGAACAAAAACACAACTCTTTTTGTTAGCTCCGAAGTTCATAAGTGACGGTAAGAAAGGCTGCAAAATAAAGGAGTTACCATGCATATTTGAACCTTATTGAAGAAGTTTAATAAGGCTATGACTAAGCCACTACTGACTAAATGTAAACACCTGTTAAACAGAGGACACAATCAAATCAGTCACTGTTTGTTTATGTGCCATAAGTCGCCATGGCAACTTGCGGCTGAAATTATTTCATGAAAATAAAGTCATGAAATCTGAGTCCCTGTCGGAGCCTGACCTCGCGATTTCAAAAGTGTTAATATAAAGACGCAAGAATACGAGAGCTGCTGTGGCCTTATCCAAAGGTGGCCTCCTTCCCTCCCTCCCTCCCTCTTTTCCCCACATTCCTTCTTTTCCACCAGTCTCCGTCCTCCCAGAGTGTTTGGATGGCTCCACCTCACTGTCAGACTGTGAGGGACGGCTGTTTTCCTTGCAGGCCAAGATCAAGACAGGAGATGGTCCCCAGGGGGCCCGAGGATGTGAAGCCTCTGACACGTCCCGTAAATCTAGGGCGTCCCATCTCCACTGCTCAATCTGTGTGCAGCAATGAGAACACCAATGAGGCGTGAGGATGAACATTCCTTGGACTGTTCGCACACGCACACACACATACACACACGTACGTCTCTAGATTTTGCTAGAAGAATAACACTTTTCTCCCTCTCATTTTTTTGACTTCAACCTAACTGTCCACATCAGCAAAAATTGTGTCTTTCCACTCTTAAGTATTCAAATTCAGTCATTTTAACCATGACAGTTTTGAGAAGGAGAGTGAAACCTTGTGTTTTTTGTTAGATGATGAAGATTAAGCATGTTGTTTGAGAGTTTTTCACAAACACTTTCAGCCTACTAATACCTGATTACTTGGTCCAAAAATTGTGATCGTTCATGCTTTTTCTTTGCTTTAATTGTAGGTACATTTTTGGAAAATACAGCAATTTCTCACGTACAGTGCCCTGAAAAAGTATTTACACCCCATATACCACTGTGAACAACTGGATTTAACGGGATTTTCTATGACTGTCATCAAAAAGAAATTTTGGAAGTGGATTTGCATTCTGGCCCCTTTATTCTGATACTCATTTCAACTAACTGCCAGTAATTTAAGTTCAGTACACAGCTGTTGTGCGAAGGTTTTCTGAGTTAGAGAACATTAGTGAACAAACATTTTCTTAAAGCCCTACAAACACATTATACAAGCCAGGGATAAAGTTTCTTATGGCTTGACTGCAAACCTACTTGGACATGGCCGTCCAACTAAAGTAAAAGGCCAGGCAAAAAGAGCATTAATCAGGATCTGCTAAGAGGCCTCAGCTAAGGCAACAGGAGCCAGAAAGGTATTAGTTATGAACTTCACAAATCTGATGTTACTGGAAGAGGGGCAAGAAAAATGCCAATGTTGAAAGTAAGTCAAAGTAAGTGACATTTGCAGTTTTCCACCATGGAAAGGAACCAGTCAAGTTCGGGGCAGAGCCAATGTGTAGAAGAAGGTGGTCTGGTCACATAAGAACAACACTGACCTTTTTGCTATACAGTGGCGTGCGTAAAACAAATGAACAAACCACCTCTGCTGTAGTGGCAAAACCATGCTTCAGGGATACTTTCCTTTAGCTTGTTTGAACTAATATTAACATGGATGAAGTTAAATAGAGTGTACTCCTTGAAGAAAACCTATTAGAGGTGGGCAGAGGTTCATTTTCCAGAAGGACAATGGGATGGTCAAGTCAAAGTACAGATGTACGTATCAATGAGAATCTTAAAAATCCATGCTCAGTGTGACATACGCAGTGTTTTTTTTATAGGGCTCAAGAGGGGGCCCTGCTCCACAGGGGCGAGAACTGGTCCTCGCCCCTGAAGAAATTATGCAGCATCAGTTTTTCATGGTGATACAGGTTGGCAATGAAACTGTAGCTAATTGGTCCCTTGCACTAATAAAATTTTAACCTTCACATTTTTACTATAACAATGAACCCTGTTAGCTTTAGTTTTACTGAGATCAAATCAGTTTTCATTCGCTAGATTAGGCATCTGCAGCCTCCAACTCTGTAGCCACCAGTAGCTCTTCTGCTCCGTGACTCGCTTGATTAATTAAATGTTGCCATGTTTTTTGTTTCATTGTTTTGTTCTGTGCGTCAATAAAAAAAAAAGAAAATAAAATAAAAAAAAACTACCCCCACTGGTAAACTTGGTCTACAACTTTCACTGTATTCGCCAAGAATGGGAACAATTTAAGTGTCGTACAAAGCTTCCAGACGCTGATATAGCCATAGGGTTTGTGTAACGTAGTGGTGTGTCTCTGTTTATCTGACCTCATTAGAATAAGTCAGTTTTTATAGAGATACATTACACGAATACAAGAGAAAGAGAAAAAGATTTCGATTATAGAGATGCGTTGAAAACTCTGACCTACAAACATGTAAGCAGCAGATATGCTGGGCCATGGCC
Organism: Poecilia formosa; assembly: GCF_000485575.1. NCBI lineage: Eukaryota > Metazoa > Chordata > Actinopteri > Cyprinodontiformes > Poeciliidae > Poecilia > Poecilia formosa. The sequence continues at coordinate 165,025 of NW_006800274.1, forward strand.
AGCCCATGTCGCCCCTCTTCCCCTCATCCATGTTACCCACGTTGGCCAAATTTTTCACCCAAATGGAAATGTGGCCTGTCACTTTCACGCAACCTCCAACTGCTCCGTCTGTCTAATCCGTCATAGCGCGCCAGCAGCCGCACAAATAGGCCTGCCACTCTCACTGTCATCTGAGTAACGGATGTTCTATCGTTACCGCTGGGTGGGACCAAGCACAACTCAGGTCCACTCCTCCTCATTTTTTTTTTTTGTTTGCCTCCATCCTTCCCTCCTCCTCTTCCTCTTCTCTCCTCCAGTACCTTCATCCCCAGTCATGATTTTGGACCTCTAGGAGTTTAAGTTCCCTTTGAGAACACAGGCATGTGTATTTACTCCTCTGCACAATGAATGCTCCCTCTGATCTCCCATCAAGACTCAAAAGCAATGGTATAATAGGAGCAGGGGTGGGATGAAATAAATTGTGTCCTGGACTGGTAACCTAACAGCCATCATAAATAATGTAGACCTATTTGAAGGGGAAGATGGGGCATTAGAAGCTATTTACACTGCAGGAGCCATGCTATCGATCAGTATGGGACGCCCCATAGATAAGAATGGGGTGATGTCACGGTTATTTATACTGATTCCTGATGGTAAGGCTACAAAGGGGATTTTGGGGTGACAGGATCATCAGTTTTTGGGGCGTGGGGGATGTGATGTATTTGGTCATCAAAGGTACAATCCGCATGAGTGAGAGAGGTGCATGCCTCCGATACTCGCATAACCTCACACATCTGCACCTATCGTCTCATAGAGAGGGTCACACGAACATTTTACTTTTAAAGATAAATGCCGCAGCTATGATTTGGTGCTACACAGAGCAGTAAGAAGAAAAGAGCTCACACTTGATTCTGCACGTATCCTTTCCTCCTCGTGTGGCAGCATGCTCCGTATATAAAGAGAGAGTGCTATAAAACACTGGTTTTCCACTGGTGTGCCACGAAGTGAGCCAAAGGGCATATTCAATAAGAGTCTGAGACAGAATTACCATTCAGGGATCACTGGTCAGGTCAGATGAGTACAAGAGGCACGCTTGTATCAGGATGAAAATTTAGGAAGTGCCAGACATGGAGACTGGCTATGATGTGCCTTGGGAAACCATATATATTGCAACAAATAAGTGGGAGACAAGCTGAAAAAGTACCGCAAGTAGCTAACGGTCACATGTTAGAGATGTTTGGAGGTTAAAAGTGTGATATTAAAAAGTTAAAAGGATACTATGGATTTCATAAAGTGATGTTCTGAAATGTTATTACTAGTAATACTTCACGTATCTGTATTAGACGGATATCAGATAGGAGTTTGTAGAAAAGTGAAGAAATCCTTATAGTGTTGGAAGGCTATCAGCTAGTCAGTCGAAGCTGCTGTTTTAAACAAATGTTTGCTATTTAACTAAAACAGTTCATATATATGGGACACAACACCAAAGAGGATATTAATACTACTTGTTTTAAGGAGACAGTTTTTTTGCTGCTATTCAACATACCATTGACAGTAAACTTTTGAATTTTGAGGCAGTGAAGATAAAGACAACCAGCAGCCTCTATCAATGTAACAGGCATAGCTGCACAAATGTAGTGAGGATAATCAGTGCATGTTTACCTGTAGTTTTCTTTACTTAAGATGAGTCTTTTCTCTGTGGTTGTTTATTCATGTAGGTTGTATCTTTTATTCATTCTTTGTGTTTAGTTATTCTTTGTTATGGTTAGATTTATGTTTTTGCAGCTTCCCTGTTGGTGTTTATTTCACCTTCCTCCCATGTGCCATGTCGCTCTCTCTTTCCGTCTCTCTTTCTGTCTCTCTTTCTGTCTGTCTCTGTCTCTCCCTCAGCCTGCCTTCTGCTCTACTGTTACAGCTGCACCCAGTTAGTAATCAGCCCCAATTCATTTTTCCAGCAATCACATTTCCAGTCCCTGTGGGTCTCCTCCTCTCGCTCTCTGTGGTATGCTTGTTCTTTGTAAGTTATTGTCATATAAATTTTGACTGATACCATATACTTACTCTTTCCAACCATCGATAAGCTTTTAGCTTTTTGGGTCTTGGCTTTAGGCAAATGATACTAGTTCACATTGTAAAGTAATCCACCTCATGCGCTACATAAACTCATATTCAGTAAATTAGAGCATGCGCTCCGATGAGGATCATTTGCCAGATTAAAAGTTACGTTGAAAAAAATTAAACATACTTTTATGTTTTCTCTTTAGGAAAGGTGTTTTTTATTGGTTTGCTGTAATATTTAAATTTGACATTTTATGTTTTTATTACCTGTAAGTGAAAATTTCTCATAATTATCAGAAATAAAGTCTATCCAACATCTATCTGTGCCTAGTTATTCTGTACAATGTGTTTCACATAGAGATAAAGTTTGTGAAGTAGATTGGCTTTAAAACAATCCAACTTATTGATTTGGTCTGTATATTGATTACAGTTAAAATATTATTCACCTTGAGTTTTACTAATTTTTTTAACAATCTTAAAATTAAATAAGACTGATTTTTTTCCTCTTTCTTTTGTATTAAGTTGTTCGGTTATTTATTTTTTTGAAAGACACAGAAAGTGGTTGAAAGCTAATTTTTGCTAAGCAGATCAGCCGTAATGTTCTTTTGCAGCATATTAACACCTTTTGTACTGGGTCCACAGTCATTTGCATTTCCACAAAAAAATATGTGGGACCTGGATAGACTTCAAACACAAAGACTCACGTGCTCCAACTCAGTGATTGATAAGCTTATAAAATCGTTGTCAATCCGACAAAGAAAAACTGTCCAGTGTTTGGTAGATGTGGAAACAGGAGTAAAGCCTGTGGGGGGGACAAAAGCTGGAACGACTCCAGTTTTTTTTTTTTTTTGGTTTTTTTTTGTAGCTGTCGTGGGAGCATGAACATTGTCGGGATTATTAGTCCAGAACTTCTGGCATCTATCCAGACATTGGACTGTGCCTTTGCTGGGGGGATTTACCAGCGGGGTTTTAGCCCCATCACATGCACGCCCGCACAAACCACCATGTCCATTAACCACCAACACTTGTCTCCTCAGTTCCTCCAAACAAGAAAGACTGCACAACAACAACAAGATGTGTGGAGCCCAAAGTCCTGCCCGGCCCTGATAACAAGTCTCGGCTTTATAAAAATAAGTAAACACATGTGGCCGTTTGATGTCGGGGCTTATCTCTGTTAACTTGAAATTCTCTGAGAGGTTCCGTTTTTGTTTTTTTGTTTTTTCAAGCGAGATCAAATTCAGTAATTAATCAGCTCACTTTTTTTGCACGAATTCTTATTAGTAAGAAAAACTTTTGGTTAACATAAAAAGAACACAACTGTGTCGGTGTATGAGTGAAGTTGTAGACTTGCTTCTTTCATGTCGTTAATGAGAAAGTGGCTGCAAAGACTTGAAAAGTTCTTGTTTCCCTCCAAAAGCACTGAAGTTTTATATCCACAAGTTTATTTGTGGGGCATTAATAGAAAATAACACACTGATCGATTGATATCTATCTGTGTGCTAATAGTGAACATATTATTCATGCACTTTTACGAAAAAAAAAAATCTCTCGATTCCTCCACAATTTCAAAGTCTGCCTCGTGTCTTTTATGACTTTTGCTTTATTCCAGGATTTTATTGTTTTAACTCAGTTGACTTTTCTGTGAATTCTAATAAGCTTTCTTTTTCATGTAGAGGAAAAGCATCTCAAAGCACAATTCTACCACCACCATGTTTTGCTGTGTCAATACTGGTGATTTTTTAGGTTGTTTTTTTTATATAAACTTAAGAAAAATATTTGTGCTACTTTATGACTTCCACGTATGCTATTGCACATTTACCTCTGTATTCCTTCAGGGACACAGAAGATAGATCTTAGGCATTTTCCCTAGTAAACTGGTAATAATGATGACTAAATAAAACCTGATTAATTTGCCCAACAGAGAGATCCCAGCACAGATTATTAACAGCACAGCTGTAAGAGCAAAGCTGAAGTTTGTAACCATGGAAAGTGCACCTCCTTCACAGAGAAGGAGGAGTGTTCATGGTTTGTTCAAAACAAACAAGGAGGGTCAAAAATGGGTCACCAAAGTCCATGAACTCCAGGATGCAAGTGGTGGCAAGCAGCAAACGAACAGCAAGATAGAGACAGGTGTGTCGTAACACAATGCATGGAGCGTATGTTATAGAAATGTTTGCGACTTTCCGAATTTGTTTTGGCTTATTCACACATGTTGCTCTCATGAAGTGACTGTCCTGGAGAGGTTCTGTTAAACACTTTTTTAAGAAAAACGAAGCAATGCTCATGTATCCATGAGCATTGTTTTGACCTCTCACCCGTGGCCCTTCTGCGAGTCCAGACACCAAGGGAGAGGTGTAACAATGGCAACAATAGCGTTAGGCCAGGGATGGGGTGGGTGGGATATGTTCTGTAAACCTGAGAGGGTTTTAATGACAGAAGATTTTACTCTATCCGTCTCAAAGTCTTTCTATGTTTGCTGCAATGCGGAGCCTAAAGAAGCAATTTGAGAAACGGGCAACTCTGCCTGCTCATCCCAACATAGACGAAGCAAAGACATCCTAGTACTTTATCTCAGCTCACATGGGCTGAGAAGAAAAGAAGGAAGTTGGGGTTTTTGTCTCTCACCCTTCTTTTGTGAAAGCAACCCTGTGTAATAAATCTGCATCTGGTAAATAGCCCATGAATAAAGGAAGATTTTATCCTCAGTGGCAAATGGAAGATTTAGTAGGCTGCGGCAGCATCGCCCCCTCTTCTGAACAAGTAAAAATTGGTCACTCAGTGAGCCTTAAGAGGTATAAAAAGCCTGCGGTAGTTCATTAAATCTTCGGCATGAAGATGGGACCGCTGTGTCTGTGATTTACCACAGTCAGGTGCAGAGATCGGCAGCGGCGGCACTTAGCCCCACCTCTCATTCTCTGTCTGCCCCAATGAGGAAACAGCTGGGCTTGGCTTGCTATTTATTGGCGCCGTATTGGCACTTGGAGAATAGAGGGAAAGAAATTTTATTTTCTTTTTTTTTTAGTTATAGTTTCTTTTTTGTTATGGAGTCTGAATAAGAGAAAGAATTGAACTCTTTGTCCATAACATGTTTCTCACTTTCATACAGTTACGGTATTGAAAAGCATGCCACTTGTTTCCCTGACATTTCATACATTTCCTTTTCACCCAAAGCTTTATATAATTTCCGGTAATAACGCTTAAAAACACCTTCTCCTGAATGTTTTCTTTTTTAAATATATACAGATGCATCTCAATAAGTTATAGTACCATTGAAAAATGTATTTATTTCAGTAAGTTATTAAAAAATAGACAAATGTATAAAAGATATTTCATTTTATGGAACAGTGATTAAAAACTTTTATTTTTTATTTTTTATCAAACAAGTGACATGCTTCGCTCTACATTAACATAGGAATGACCGTGAGCTGGAAAGTTTCAGGCAGATTTTCACTGACAACCAGAGCCTGGCTGTTCACATAATTCCTTGCCCAAGCAAACGCATAGAAAGTTGAGTGGAAGAAAAAGTGGCCAAGTAAATGTGTACAAAATCTCGTAGAACTCCTGTTTACCCTCACTTACTGTCAGGATATATAAACACAAGTGACTAGAACGTGTTTTCTGAATAGAGTTGCCTTAGATATTAGGTTAAAAGCCCAGCTAAAGCCAAAATCAGAGCTCCAAGCACATCCAAAGAGGCTGTTTGAGTCGGTTTGAGCGTCACTGGTACCTTGCTTTGGAGGTTTTTCCAGACATGTCTCACTAGGAGGAGACCCTGCACCAGGTGCATAGTCAGTAATGCATCCCTGCTAATCTGGAAACACCTTGACGTATGATGTATGCAAAGTTGTGTTTTATTTTATATTTTGTGCAATCACAGCACTGCAGTAGATAAGTATCCCTGTCACTGAAAATCTTTTGTTGCTGATCTGTTCTATTGCTGATTAAATATTTGCTCTCAGATTCCTTCAGAGTTTTTGTTTGTCTTGTTGAAACATTGACAGTGCGCATACCTAGGCTGTGCCCTGAGACAGAAGGTGTGGTGCACATCGTTGTAATCTTCGGTATAAAAGAGTGATAGTGCTGTCATGAAAAAAATAAAATAAAAAAAGCAATGTTTGGAATTTTGTTCAGCATGTTTTAAATAGGCAGAACGATTAAGATAAAACTATGTTCTCCTGTAGAAAAGTCATCATTTGTGCAGATCCTAAAATAAGTCTGCACTGCAAAAGAAAGTTCTGGCCTTGAAACAGAATTTCTAGGTCTGATTTTGCTCTTACAGGTCAGAGATAATTGGAAAATTTTCACTTCATCATACTAATGAAAACTTCCTCTAGTTTTTTTTTTTTGTTTTTTGTTTTTTTTCCTGACAGGAGATTTATTTCTTTATAAATTCCTCGCAAAACTTACCAAGGAAAGTCATTCCCATCTGTTTCAGAAGGTCGTGTTCTCCTGAACAATCTGCAAAGCAAATCTGGTAATCTCCTCACTGAAGGACAGCATAAGGGCAGATAAATGCCATTTACCATGGGAGCAGTAGTGCTATATGTCTCCCTAAATAGGATGATTTAGACTTGTATTAATCAAATTCAGAAATGTCAAGTTTCCCTCTGCGTTACAGAGAACCCCTCCTTTCCCCCATTTCTCTCCACTTTCATCGCGCCCATTCCTCTTCTATTTACCCTTCATCCGCCTCTTTTTTTCTCCCTGATGTCAGTATAAAGACGTAGGGCCTGATCAGCGAAAGCTGATGTCCTAATAGAGAGGTAATGAGAATAGATCTGCTCTACGTCGGGCCGTCCGCGCGTTCCCGCGTGCCGCCGTGTTCGACCAGTTATGAAAGACGCAAGGGGGGGAGAGAGTGTGATGTCCTCCGGCCCTTAGCACAAAGATAATATTCTCTGTTTTATCCACCTCTGCCTGACAAATGACTATCATTAATCAGAAACCCCACCTCTTGTGGGTGTGAATAGGTGGAGGGGGGGAAATGCAGGATGGGGATGAATACAGAGCACGAGTCTTTCTCGGTATTTGCGCAAGGAAGAAACGCAAACATGGACAGACATGAAACCACGCTGACCTCGCAGATTATTCTAGAGATAAAGGACACACAATTATGGGTAGAGGAGTGTGAGAAAGTTAGGCGAACCTACATTAAACTACTAAAAATGAAACAGACTTCAGGAGGGAGGGTGGAAACTTTATGGCAGCTTATTTTCATCTGTTTTTAGACTGTCAAATTCTCCAGCCTTACTGCCGGGAAATGGCTGGAATGATTCACTTATTTACCGGTCAGGAAATTTACAAAGTTTTTTTTTTTTTTCTCGATATATCAAGGAGGAGTTATAATTAAAGTGAATTTGACTAAAGTAATGTAAGAGAAAAAAAGAAGAAATTATGAGAAGATATCAAAATAAGAACCTTCCAAAAAAAAAGAGGAATGGATTGGAAACATAAAATAAATTTATGAAATAAAAAAGATTATTTCTTTTTGGAATGAATATACCCCCCACTCATGTCTTGAATAAAATCGCCTGAATTCTCTTCACACCCTGAAAATATCTACAGAAAGAAAAAAAAAATAAAAATCTGCTTAGCTCACTAAAACATGATGCGCAAACCCGGAGCGGAGATCTGCTGCTCTGAAGATCAGCAGCGCTACAAAGGTTCCACTCTGTGAGATGGCTCACAGCCCCGGTCCGTCCCTCTGGCCTCAGCTTGGCCTCGGTCTGGGGCCGGCCCGGCCAAACCTCCACCACATCCCCACAGGAGCATCTACATCTCTGATCTGCGCCACTCCGTTGTGTTTGTGCCAAGTGCACACTCCAACTGCTCAGCCTAATCGAGGCATGACCTGAGAGGCACACTGGCCTGACTGTGAGCGGAGGCTAACCCCAAACACAACTTACCTCCCCCTGTGATCATCTCTTCCTCCCTGCATTTCAAAGCTGCTACCTGATTTTATTTAATTCGTCTTCATCTGCTGCAGTTTTACACACTTAATCACTAGAATCACTAGACACACAAGGGCTCTTTCACATCCATATTCACAGTCACACAAAGTTACCCTTCCCTGCATTAAATATATATATTGTATATATATCCCTCTAACATCATTCAATCAGAATGAACACCGGCAAATATGGCTTTTGCCTCTCAGCTTGTTTGAAGCACTCACGACCTTCCGCAGAAGCGCACATGTAAGCCCACAGAGTGTAATCCCAACTGGGATGTGCCCACCAGGGAGCAGCCTGATACTGGAGCTCTGCTGCAGCAGCGGAGCTGTTCGGCTGCAGGAGACCACTAACCTACGGTGGTCATTCACACGGGGGGCTGTGGTCCCAGATTACAGTCAAACAAGTCAGAAGGCCGTTTCAAAGGGAACTCTGCAAAATAGATGATTGCACATCAGTAATGAGTGGTAACGTGCAAAGCATCTGTTTTGGAGCAGGTTCTTAACCAGGGTTTGCCGTTTTGGGAGTGTTTTCCAGAGTTCTGTAAAATGACAGAAAGTCACTTCTCTGCCATAGACCAGGGTCACTTCCTGCCTCTCACCAAGTCTTGCATCCTGCTGTTTGTGTGTCCATCAGTCAGCCTGTGTCTTTGCAAAGAAAAAAAAAATGTTCTCTCCACATATGAGAACGTTTAACAAGGCTGTAGCCGTCATGTTTTAATAGTTCTGGTGATGATAATTGTGGGCTGCGTGATGGCTTGCTCGTTAAAGCCGCTGCAGTAAGACTCGATTTCAGGACTGTAATTGCAGCTTGTTAGGATAATGCCAATCAGGAGCTTTGGCATCTGAATTCATTAGGACCTTTTAGTCTTTTAGGCCTTCTGTAGTAGTACTGTAGTGCAAATGGAGCATGTTGTGAAAGGAAGGGAAAATGATAAATGCTATTTCAAATTGTTCAAGTTTTTGAGAGTGGGAATGCATTTCGGCCAAAAGTTACACTTTGTCTCGTTTGAACACAGCACCTTCTTCCACATGTTTAAGGGTCACAACTATTTCTAGCAGTAATGTGACAAATTATATAAAAGTTCAATAATTATTTAGTACTTTTGGTAAGGTGATGTAGCCCACATTTGACACAATGTGAACATTTTAGTGATATTTAGAAAGACTTCAGCTAGCTCCTTTTATTTCCTTTTATTTCCAGCCACACAGAGGATTGCAGTAATTTTATACATTATAGGCTTATTTTGCGGAATACCCCGTTTTCAATGAACTCATTCGAAAATAAAACAGGTAATCATACTTGTAAACTTTTTTTTTTTTTTTTTTACCTAAGACTACTTTGCTTTATTCACCACTGCAAATTGCAGGGAGAGGTCCTTTTCTGCTAAGTATCCTAATATCTATAAAACTGAAACTTTAAAGCTCTCATTTATTTTCAAATAAAATTTGTGTTTGGACTGTAACAGTTCTACCCGGTGCGATATGTTTTAATGCTTGATTCACTGCCAGGAACAGGAAGTGGAGACTCTGGTGTGGCATCTGTCCTCTGCATGTGTGTGTGTGTGCGTATAAGAGAGAGAGAGAGAGGGAGAGAGAGGGGGTACATTGCTGCACATGGTTAGTGTATAATTTAAGATTTCTGGTGAGCTAAATGGCTCTCCAGCTCAATAGCCATCAATATGGCTGCTTGTAAAGAATGTCTGAAGCCAGTTGGAGGCTTCCAGGCTTGTTAGATATTAAGAACGTTTGAGGCAGGTGGTGGAGGGGCCGAGGCCAAGGTCCATATGGATCTGATCACAGAACAGTAGTGGCAGCTTATGGGCTTTTGTTACTTTATTCCAGCACTTGGGGTGTCTGAAGTTCCTAAAGTCAGTGGCACTGTTTTTTTTTTTTTTTCTTATTCCTTATTTTTCTAATATTTTTATCTTTTAATTAAGAAAATATCCTCTTTTTTTTTACTTTTCTAGCAGTACTTTTTTCTTAATTCTCGTGTTAAACTCAAGCAATCACTGCCTTTTCTGTTAATAGAGCATTCACTTTTTATTTAGCTGCAGCTCCATAGAGAAGAATCTAAAACAAAAAAAAAAACAAAAAAAAAGAGAGAGAGAGGTTATTTTCCAGACTCCCTGCCTTTTAATCATAATGTCATGTTTTCAAATGAGCTAAATGAATCCCTTCTCCCCTCTTTGTCTCTAACCTCAAATATTTACTGTTGGCGTTGTCTGTGGGCGGCAGGCGAAGGCAGCAGGCGGGCTGAGGGCTGGAGGAGCGCAGAACTCCACAGCGCGCCTTGGCCAAAGAGGCAGAACGTGGGCCCGGCTCAGCCCAGCCTCGAGGGCCCGAGTGTGTAGCCGAGCTGCCTAATTGAGATCTCAACGTGACACTGAGTGCTTGTAAATTACAATGTGCTAGCCAGACGAGCTGGAGGAGCCTTGAACTCAGCAGCAGCCCCACAAACATATGTGAGGATTTTGTTGCGTGCTTCTGAGTGGAGTTGGCTGTCCTTTGACTTGTTGTGTGCAGTTTTTATTAATGATATTTTGTTCCTTGAAAGGATGCTGGATGAATACTAGAATGTCACTGTCAGGTTGCAGTGAGCTTTTCTTTCTCTGTTAAATCAAACCATAAGCATTTTCTTCTCCCAGCACTTTAATTTTTTTGACCCCAGTTAACACCAAAACAATTTTAGTGACAATGCCATGCAAATGTCTATACTATTATGTCTAAATGTGGTGACTATTTAGTTTTAATGGTTTTAATAGTTATTAAAAAAAAGTTTTGAAGTTTCTATTTGTTTATTTATTTATTTATTTATTTTTTGCATAGCTTCCAAAAAGCCAAACTTTCTTGTCATATTTGAAGTAACTGATTACTCTAAATTGCCCTTGGGTTGTGTGTTTGTGCATTGTTGTTTCTCCTGTGTGTTGCCATGTGATGAACTGGTAATCTGTCCACAGTGTATCCTGCCTCACACCCAGTGACAACCTGGCAGGTGGATCGAAGACTGGAAAAAATAATCAGGACATACGGGTTAATTGCGGTTAATATTTGTAAATAATTAAAATTTTGTTTGTCTGATACCATGCAGTACCACAATTCTCAGAAAATAAATGATGTGCAACGGTTAAGTGTTTGGTGACAGAATGGGGATGCTTGGATACAAATTTGATGACAAAAATAGCAAAGGATGAACTGACCAGGAGCTGTCAAAATTATTTTTTTTGTTTATTTTATTTGCACTAAAGAAATGGCAGCAAATGGTGTCAACAAAGTTACTTAAAAACGGTCGGGCACTGATCTGAAAATAAGTGGAAAAGCAACTTTGAAAGGCTTCGAAGGAAAAGAAGTTGTTTCTTTCAGAGACTTTTTTCATAATGCAAATTTGTATTATAAGTGAAGTCTAGAAAACGACTATTTTCTTTTCTTTACTGTAAAGAAGAATGACCCAAGATCCTGTTTGATTAGAAGAAAACAAGAAAAGCAAAATTGTTCAAATAAATGCAGACTCTGCTATAATGGTTATGGTGAATACCTGCTGTGGGTTTTAAACCTGTTTGTACATTGTAATAAAACGGAAAAACTAAACAGGGTGAGAAACATGCCCAGTTAAATACAGCATCTGTAGTTAGAGCTCCTTTATTGACTGGTTAGGAAAAAAAAAACACACCTACACACACTTTTACTCTCTAACCACATTACAGGAGTCCCTTGAAACACACTCGGGCACAGATGCTGTATACAGACTTGTCAGTCAAGCAATGTGAATGCTTATATTTAGAAGTTGTAATGAGTGTGATGTCATTCCTCAACACTCCAGAGAACAATCTGGCAATCTGGATACTGTCAATCACCCCTTGCCTGCAGGCGTTACCAGGCCGAGGTGGGTGCCTGCATGCGTCCGCGCAGACGGAGGGGGAAGTCTAGCAACTATACGTGCGTGCTTGTGTGACTGTGTCAGTTTTGTGTTTTCAATGAGCGTCTCCTTAATAAGGACCCGACATATGAGCTGCACATGGCGACTCTTTTGAGGAATGGGCTTCATCATTCTCACCTCATCACCGTGCAGCGGCTGCACACCCAGACATGCCCACTCAGATGAGCACACACCCTCACACGTCCTCACCCTGCTAGTCTCGCTCTACGCACCTCTTCATGCAACATACAGTACCCCCTAACCTTTTCCGACCAGCGGAAACATTTTGAACTTCCCTTTTGGGTATTTTGTTTTATTTTATTTTATTTTATTTTCCCTACCTGCGGTCGATGAATTGGGCCAACATTCCATTGAGAAATTGTTGATTTTCCCTCCATAAAATCCCATGTTTGCCTCTATTGTTGAGAGCGCTTTAAAAGCTAAGTGTCTCGTTTAGTGAAAACCTCAAGCAATACTCATTAGCATAATAAAGGAGCCATTACCAGTGACCTTACAAGTTTCTTTTGCGGCGCTCGAGGTAGGACAGACGGAGACCAAAAACTCTTGATGAGGCAGGCAAACTGGCCAAGACAGGTGGGAGACTACAAAGTGACCAGTCAAGCGACCGCAACTGTGTCTGTGTCCTTGCTCTTTTTGTCAAGTGCATGTTAATGTATTAATGAAATGCAAAAGAGGACAAAGAGGTTTGGAGATGGGGGTGGGGGGCAGGGGTCTGGGGGAGCGTTCATATAAACGGCTAATTAAAATAATGGGGAAGGAGCGAGCATGTAGTGCAGTGTCACTACTGATTAATTCATTCATAAAGAACAGGACAGGCTCAGCGGGCGTTGAATTTAGAGTTTTCCCAGAAACCGATGCTGGCTGGAAACAGATGTAGGCAAAAAAAAAAAAAAAAAAAAAAAAAAAAAAGTATTCACACCCCCCTGAATTTTCCCGTCTTGCCGTGTTGCAGCCACAGCATTCTGCTTATCAAGGATGCCGTGTGATAAACAAATGCAAAGTTCTGCAGAATTGTAAAGTGGAAGGAAAACATTTTTAAAACCTTGAAGTTATTTATTGTTTTATAATCAAGAAATACCCAACCTCTTTATTTGGATGTCCATAAATAAAATCAAGTGCAATAATTATCTCCACCTGCTCTGTGAGAGGCTCAAAGGTTTGTTAGCAAACGCTGGTGAACACACAGCATCTTGAAGACCAAGGAACTCAGCAGAGAGGTCAGAGGTCAATTTGTGGAGGATTTTAAAGCAGGATTATGTTTCAAAAAAAATATCTCATGCTCTGAGAATCTTGCAGAGCCTTGCAAAACTCATAATCTCAAAATAAAAAGAACATGGAAAAAGTGGCATGCCTATCAACACATGGACATCTATCTAAGCTGACAGGCCAGGCAAGGAGAGCATTAATCAGGGAAACGACCAATGAGCTCATGTTAACTGTGGAGGAGCTTCACATATCCATAGCTCTGGTAGGATATGTGCAAATGTAGGCCTTCATGAAAGAGAGGGGGTTCACTTCACAACAGGATAATGACCCTAACCATAAACTGAACTACAGCTGAATGATCTTTATCAAAGCATATTAATGTCTAGGAGTGGCTTAGTCTAATTCTAAACATGAATTCAATCAGGAATTTGTGGCATTAAACTCTCCTTCTAATATTACTGAGCTTGAGCCTTTTGGCAGACCGGGTGGAAACGTCCGTCTTAAGATGTGTAAAGCTGGTACTGACAAACCCAAAACACCTTCATCTGTAAATACGGAGTAAGGGAATTCGACAAACTGAAAACTCGAGTTGATTGGATATAAATGCATGCCACACTTTTAAGATTTGTTGTTTGTTTTTTTGTCTTTAAACTTATTGTTTTCCTTCCAATTCACATTTTTAAGCTATATTTTATTAATCTACTTTGCATTTTAGCTACAATGCAAAGTTGACAACGCAGCCTTGGAGAGCATGGTTGTTGTTTTTTTTTGTCTTTTCTTTCCTGCCAGTTTAAAAGTTTAAATGCCAATCATCTATAGTGTGCTTTCAGTGGACTCAGTCTTCATGTTTCTTATAGCCTAATTAGATTCTGATTCTTCCCTGAATGCTTCACTCGCCACACTATAATGTTTTGTGCTCGTATCACATCGCTGTGATGTCATTTATCTACTTTTCCTCATGCTACACAAGAAAAAAAAACACACTCAATCTTCTGCTGTGTTTGTGTTTCATGATTGTGCAAGGATTAAATAATGTGTCTTACCCTCAGGAAGTTAATTTTTTAAACTGAAATGCATCATGCATCCTCCGTCACCACAGTTTCATAAGCTTTCTTAGGAAGGAAAAAAATAGTTATGTTGTCACACACTGTAATCAGCCACTCATAATAACTCATATGATTTGGCAGTTTTTTTTTGTTTTTTTTAACGTTATGTGACACATTTCATATTTCCTCTTCCTCTTCATTCCCAAAGACTCGATTTTCTTTTTCTCCTATGGTCTGCGTGGAGTCGGCAGCAGGGCGGCTTCAGTGCAGACGTTCTCTGCTCCCTGCAGAATCAGAGCCCATCCATCATGTTAACATGTTAATTAGTGGGATTTATTTTATTCAGAAGAAATAACAGTAAGGATCCCATTACAGAGAATGGCCTAAGGGCTGAATGTGAGTATGTGTGTGTGTGTGTGTGTGTGTGTGTTTGTGTGTAAGAGAGACAGAAAGAAAGAGAGAGAGAGAGGTGTGTGTAAATGTTTGAGTTTGAGGGGTAGTTCCTCTGGGAAACACCTCCTTCTGCTCTTGCGCAACATTCAATATCTCTCAGGGACACAACTAACTAACTAACTAACTAACTAACTAACTATGTTTTTTATTAAAATAATTAGCGCGTAAGTTGTGGCTTGTGATCATTACATTTGTCAAGCTCATTTTTCTTAAAAAGCACAAAGTTCAGATGCAACCAAAGATCTACACTTCACTGCTCACTTTCACACTGTTAATATGATCTGCCAATAAAACATGGGTTTTGTGAAAGAATCAAAGCTGGAATATTTTTGATGAAAGAGTAACATAATAACACGATTTAAAGCTCAAAAAAGTCGATTTCATATAATACTGCTCCTTTAAATCAAATCAATCTGAAATACTTTTTATTGGCTGCAGAATGTGTTGTAACTGCAAAGGCGTCACACTCCCCGGTAAGGCCTATTCAGGGGTTCTGGAAACTTCACGAAGACCAGTGTGGTTTTTCATCCTGGACGTTGAACTCTGGACCAGCTCAGCATGGGGGGTGCATGAGAGTTTACCCAACCAGTCTGCATGTATTTAGTGGACTTGGAGGCGGTGTCCCTCAGGGAGTCCTGTGGGGGATACAAGAGATTATGGGGTACTAGGCCCTTTAAAATGGGCTGTTAGGTCCCTGTACGACCCGTGTCAGAGTTTGGGCCGCATTGCCGGCAGTAAGTCAGACTCGTTTCTGTTGAGAGTTTGACTTTGCCAACGTTGCTCTTATTCACCGATTCTCTTCACTGTCTTTATGGACATAATTTCTAGTTCTCAGCCCCTCAGATCACGTCTTAGTTTTTCGTAATATTAACATTCTTGTGCAGATAAATGAACCATCAGACAGAGCAGAATGCATGCAGCGCGGCTGTTTAAAACATAGTTTGGCCATTCTTTGCGCAGTTTTCTCAACGTGTCTCCATTAGCTGAGGCAGGGCGTGTGCCGCTGACACATTAAAACAAGGTGAAAGGCCGGAAAGAGAAACAGGAGCTTGGAATTTGATCCACCTTGTCTTTATCTGCCCAGTAAAATAACACCACGCTCCATAGTCATTTATTCAGCTGCAGACATGCACGCGTGTTCCCTCTGCTGTGTTCCCCCCAGTAAGGATGTGTGTGTGTGTGTGTGTGTTTTCCCCATATGCACATTTCCATACATGCCTGAATACACTCCTTTGCATTAAAAGTGTTTCTATGCAAGCACTTCTGCTGCCGTCCATGTTTGTTTTATTTGTTCATTCTCGCGCGTTTGGATATTTCAAGCCCGTTTATGTGCGTTTTGTGCGTGAGCGGGCGCTAGTGCAAGACTGTTTGATTGTTTCACCACCTGTGTCTGTCGTGTCCACAGATTAGTGCCTCCCACCCTGACACTCAAATCAAACATGTCTCGGGTTTCTCAGCTGTCTTTTGTGTTGAGTGTGTTAAGCGATTTTTAAAGTGGTCCTATCCGGTTTCCCCTCTTGGCTGAGGGGACAAAGTCTCAGTGGATCTATCTCAAACTTTCCTCCGCAGATTGGTTTTCTTTGTACCATCTTTTCTCTTTTCTTTTTTTTGTATCAATGTGACAAATAGAATCCAACATCAAAGTGAGAAAGTGCATCCTTTGTTGTTTTGAAACGCATTCCAATTAAAACTTTAATCACCGTGAGCTTCAGAGCGGCTGGAACGATGCATTCGTCATCTGTCGTGTCCATTCTGCAGATGAGTAAATCCCGCTCGTCTACTGATTTAGTATTTCACTGGCATTCTATTTGCATAGCTGAGGAAAGAGGAAATGGACAGGGAGGTGTATGTGCATGTGCATTTTTGTGTGTATGGTGGCTAACGAAGTGGCCTGGAGAGTGCATGGATGGATACTTGCCAAGCAACACCCCGATGCTTATTCCTAGTTGCGGGCTGCCCCTCCACCCCCTTGTGCATTGATGAGTGTACCCACTCTAAAAGCTCACAAATTCTGCTCTCTTTGACAATGGTTAGGTCAGCTTAGATAAAGCATGTCCATTAGAGGCAATTGAGTTGGGGGACAGAGTGACAGAGGGCAGAGGAGGAGGAGAAGGAGTACGAGGGCTGTGACAAACTCAAAAGGTGGCCATAACTCTTGTTGTCTTCATGGGAAATTTTTGCTGTTCTGGCTTGATAAGTGGCTCTGAATCACATGGGTTTAAATTAGCAGTTCCTCTGTAGTGATACTCATTAGGAAGCTTATTAGCCTGCTGACAGCGTTTGGTATATGGAACTCGTCGTGCATCTAGAGAAAGCAAAAGGAAGCAACTTACGCCATTCCCGCTTTCATACCTATTTTTTATTTTTTTTTTCCATCTTGCAATGCTTTCATATTATCTTACTTTTCTCCTTCTGCTTCTTCTTCCTCATTTTTCATCTCTCCCTCACTTTCAGGGTCTAGCTTGTGGCTTTGTGGTGATGCGAGTTGATAGCTGGCGGTCGGTGGCTGATCTGTACGGGCTTAAGAGGAATCCATCTGTGACCATGTGGTTGCGGTTGACTCAGGCAGTTGCAGACCGGCTACCCGAGTGACGTTGGAGAGCGGTACTCAAGATGAAAGCATGGGACTTGGTCATCATAAGCCATCTTGGCAGCTCAGGCAATATATGTGCTGGCTGCTTTTTATTGAGCTCAGGAATGTGCATGGAAATGAATCAAGACAGCTGGCTGATTGGTGAGGATGGTTTATGGTGACTGGCAGTCACTCAAGATAAAACTGGAATATGCCAATTCCCACAGCTGATGCTCAAATCAAAAGAAGTAATTAGTTATTACAAATGTTATCAATAAGTGTGTCCAAGAGTTGACGTGAGCATGACAGTATTGCTTCAAGTTACCCTAAAGCAGTACAAAGAAGTTAAAAAATGTAATATGGATGAAAAACTATAAAGGAACACGGAAGCGCAGATTAGAACTAAAGTAATACATGGATAAACCAGAAGGTCTAATGAATATTTTATTTAGAATTGCACCAATAAATTGACCAAAGAACAAAATCAGCCAAGGTTCCCAGTGGATCAGATCTAACCAATGAGTAGCTGTAATCCTAAAAAGTGAAATGTTTTCCCTTTCCTTAAATGCATCAAAATGAAAAGCTTTGCAGGATTTTTGGTAGTAAACACATAAACTGTACTTTTGGTTTGCTAGTTTTGAGTTGGACAAAAATCAGTTAATCTTGCAAATTCCTCATTTTCTGTTTTATTTCTAGCTAACTAATATCCCAGTTGAAAGACCTGAAACCTCAAAAAAAAAAAGGAAAGAAAAGAAAATTGGTAGCAGCTAGGAATAGCGCTATTGGTGCATCTCTAAACTTTATTGCAAATAAACAAAAAACATACAAACTTTGACTTGTGATTCAAATTGCTTTAATTGTCTGTGCTACGGAGTTAAGAATGTCAGTGAATCTCCAGAAATTACTGGGTAATGTGAAAAGAATCGTGTGGCTTGGAGAGATGAGGGCAGAGATAGTTCCACTCCACTAAAATCGTTTTTTCATTTAACTTGGTACCTGTCACGTCGGCTTCATTTTCTCATTTTTATTCTCTCGTCCTTGCATCCTTCCCTTCCTTTTCCTCCCCCCTCTTATTGTTTCGTCCGCTCTGACATCATCCCCTCCCTCTGTGTCAATGTTCTAAAGTTGGCTCAGTCCAATGACGACCACTGCCGATGCAGACTGATTAACTGTAAATCTTACTTCAGTGGACAGTTAGCTCATCGGGGCCTGGCAGACAGTGAGACAGGGAGGAGGCCGGGTGAGTGAGTGAGTGTGTTTGTTGTGTGTGGATGTGGCTGATGTAAATTGTCTGACCTTCCCGGCATCATTAATCACTGATAGCTGATAAAACTCACTTTCCATCCATTCAAGAACCCAGTTTAAACATTACGCCACAGTGATTGGCTAGGACGTTAGCCTCAGCTTTTCATGCTCAAGTAGATAAAATGCTATTTTACCTAATCCCTTAAAAATGTGCTTAAGCATACCAGTGTGTTTTCGTTCTCCTTTTCTATCACCTTCTAGAACAAATTCAATGAATCAAAATCAATACAGTTTTCAGCTAATATAGCTGCCCACATTACTTACACCGCAGGTAAACATATGCAAAACAGATTTATATTACAGAAGCAGTTTTTGAGAAGTGATTAAGACGCGTCATTAAATGTACCAATTGAAAAGGCTGCACAATTTCACTTATATTTCAAGAATAATCAGATTAAATCAAATCCATTATTTTCACATCAGTCTCAAATTAATCAAAGCTCACTCTGAGTGGTAAATTATTTTACTTAATCAGTTAGAACCTCTCTCGACATTTTACAGAAAGAAAGTGTATAACAACTTAGGAGAGATTCTGAAGAAAAGTTAGAATGAACATTCAGGTTATTGTTTGAGAATATTAACCTGAACGTTGAATATAGACAAATTGCGCAAAGAATGATGGATGGATGGATGGATGGATGGATGGATGGATGGATGGATGGATGGATGGATGGATGGATGGATGGATGGATGGATTATCAGAGGCCAACAACTTTTCACAAAATCAGTGAATTAGCAAGAATAAAATAAAAAAAATCAACTTTTAGAGTCTGAATCTTGCTTCTGCTACTTAGTTTGAAAAAAAAAAAAAAACTACATATTAGATTTCTGTCAACATCAGGGAGGCGGTGATCAGAATTACAAGCGTACAGTTTGACCCAGCACTCCTTTGGCGGCCTTGCTCTGGTGAGCTAAGAGAATGGCCTGCAGGTACTCCCACAAAGTGTTCAGCACAAGCCAATTACAGATTACATTACAGGAATTTGAAGTAAACTCCACTATATCAATTCTAACAAAATAAATCTGGATGTGTGTCAAATGAATTCCATGTGCTTTGATCCAAATAGCTAAGTGAAGCAGACGGGAGTCTACTCTTATGTTTCTACTTTGAACAGGTGAAGCAGTTGCATTTGTGTTCTGGTTTTGACTGCCACATTTTTGACATTTTATAAACTCTGTCTTCTCCCTTCACCTCTTTTCATTTCTCTGTCTATAAGCTTTCATAGACAAACTAAACAGATTTTTTTGTTTGTTTGTTTGTTTTACTTGGAAGCTGATTTATCACAAAAATTGGATTGAATTCAGTTGCTAAAATTCAAATTCAGTGCAAACATTTACAACAATCAACAGCTACCAAAATCTACTATTACACCGCATTGAAAGTCAAAGGCAGCTCTGAAGCCAGGCTCATGCAATGTGTATTAATAACAGATTGAAACCTCGTGTTGAAGTGACAATGCTTGAAAAGGGCCCGTCTCAGGGAAGGCAGTCTTGCACGAGAGCTGCAGGCCGGGAGACGCACGTCTGGATCGTGAGCATGCTGCTACACTCGGCGCAGACAAGCCCCTTTTCACCCAGTGTGTTCCAGTGTCTGTTTCTTTTTCAAATTACATTAATATTAACACATGATAATGAAGGCCCGAACGCAGACAGAGAGGTCTTTTCTCTCCTTCACTCACGCTTGCTTTTTTTTTCTTTTTCTTTTTCCCCCCTGTATGTCTCTGTCTCTCTCTTCCTGTGACAATCTAAACCAGATGCCATGGGTCAAGGAGTTAAGGCAGGGGCCGATGGTGGTAGTGATGTGTTCGTGCACGTGTCAATGTGTCAATGGGCAGATATGTGGGTCTGCGCGTGCATGATCTGAAGGCGATCAGAAGTCAGAACGGGAGGAGAAGGAAGGAGGAGGGGAGGAGGAGAATAGAAGAGGCAACGAAAGGACGTGCCAAACCAGGAGTCAATTGTGAGAGACTGGTGCTGAAGGGAAAGGGATGGTGGGTGTGGATGGGGTGGGGGGGGGTATTGTGTGGGGGATGCTTGAAGGGTGGGTGAGGGGGTGTTGGGTAGCACGGGTCATTAATTTGCTGTCCTTTGTTTTGTCAGTTTGTTTTCATGAGGCCCTGAACGGGACGAAAGTAAAAGCAGTCAGCCTGAAAATTGTCTGCCTGCTCTGCAGCATGTTCTCCCCTCAGGGCTGACCAAGCTACCCCTGGGATGAGAGGGGCGCTGAGAAAGGAGGGAACTGGAGACGAGGAGGGAGCACAGAGGTTGGCCCCTGCTTCCCTCTCGCACACTAGCCACTTCGGCCAAGATTGATCACAGATTACAGATAGCAATCCTGCCCACTTCACTGACTCCTCTGACTCGCACTCTGCTCGTACCACTCCTGTCTCTGTTTCGATTTGCCTGCAGACAGGCAATCAGATAAGACCTCACCCCACCAATTAATATCAGGAAATGAGTACAAGCGGTAAAGCTCTAATCAATGCACACTCATGAACATGCGGTTACTGGCTTACTTTGGCCAAGAAAATTAAAGTTAGTGCCGCAGTTGTTCTTTGAAGTGCAAAAAATGTGCAATTTTGTTGTGTTTTGAAGCTCGCATTACACATTTACCTCAAAAACATCCTCTTTAAATTTAGGCACACTGTGGGTGCAAACGTTTATGCATTACAAAAGGTTTTAAAAATACTTATCTACTATGAAAGCAATGCGATCGTCATTCATTTTTATCTTTGACGACAGTGCGGATTTTTTTCAAAGGGCTGAAGATTCTGAACTTTGGTCTTAGTTTCCACAGTGGCCAAAACTAAGCAATGTAAAAACCACAAAATTACAGGAAAGTCCCACAGTAAATGTAAACTATCTCCTTTTAAAGCTCCGTTACGGCCACACATTTAACATGTTTTATGTCTTACAGCATACTTGACACTGACACGACGCTTCGAGCTCATGAGACAAGATTATAAACAATATTAGGAACATGTGGAGAGAGATAAAGCTTTACAAAATGTAATCGGTTCAAAACATTCAAGTCCAGGTTTACCTAGTTCATGTACTCAGGTCGTTTTGTTTACCTCATTTCAAGGTGCTTTTAGTGTGAAGAGATCAATATGTGCTTCCTGTTTGTGCTTTTAGAAATCTAGCTCGAGAATCCCCATTGAATGTATATTTTTTCCAGTTATTGGTAGATTAGCCTAAGAATACTGGCTTTTGAATTTAAGGTGATGAAATGGCAGACTCATTATAAAATAGGTTTTTAGTTTTGAGATGCCAACTGGTCAAACACACCAGTTGTGTTATTCTGAGAGTAGTGCACATTATATGTACTGTCTCTATCTGTCGCCACTTATATTTTTCTACAAAAATGTTGCCAGGTAAGTTAATTAAAAGAAAGAGGCTATCATTCAGCGTTAGCTTGTGATAAATGACAAATCATGTTCCAACAATAATACAAAACACACAAGTCTTCTTTATGAACTTATATAATCATCTGCAGATTTGTGAAGAACAGTAGGAACAGAACCTTCCTTAAGTCAAAATATTTTGGCAAATTCTGCTGTGGATGTTGGTAGTTTGCAAAAGAATCCTTCCTGAGCTGATCTGTGCAAACTACAACTTTCTTTGGCAACATTGCAGGAACATTGCAAGCAACAATAATATGAAGCCACGCACCTCTGGTCTTCATGACTGGGGGAAAATACATGGACATTTACGGTACTCTGCATTGCAGCCAATAACAAAACATTTTCCTTTTCCAGCAGCCATTGTGTAAGCCTCATTTGGGATTCCAGGTGAGGGGTTGGCTTGGGGTTGCTTGGTAAAAAAAAATGGAATGCAAAAATTTATAGGTTTTTGAAGGCTGGGGTTTTTTGTTGTTGTTGATGTTTGTTTGTTTGTTTGTTTTTTGCTATTGGATTGCTTCTAGAGGCAAGCCGAAGCTGTTACTATAACCCCCACAGAGGGAAAATAAATGTAAAATCTTAACTATATGAACAACCTTTAAAAGTTTCTGTGTATCAATTTCTGGTGTTAGGCTATGGAATATTTTAAGTGATGATCTCAAACAAAGCCCAAATGTCAGACAATTAAAAAAAAAATATATATAAATGTGTTGTTAGAAGCATAAAACTGATAAGACTGCTCATCACAAACTGAGATGGCGATAATATGGAAGCTATGTATTTGCAGAAGTATAAGTATATATCGGTTTGTTATGAAAGTATGCGTGTGCAAATATGTGGGTGTGTGTCTGCATGTAAAAAATGTGTTTATATATATAACACATAGCCATATGTGCTCATAAGGCTGAACAAAGGGGTGAGGGACAATAAGCTATGCTTCTACTCACTCTTTTTTAATTAGGCCAGCTATTTTTCCTTTGTTATGGCTTTGTATAGCTATTGTGCTTTCTTCAATTTTTATTTGCTATTGTGAGATGTATGCCATTATACAACAAGTGGGAAGCTTGGTGTTATTTGTATATTCAAAATAAATAAATAAATAACTATATGGTGAGTGCTTTAGGCTTGACACCCTGTGCTACGCTTAAGAAGTCAGAATTGAAAAAGTTTTGAAATTTCTCTGCTGTGTTAACAAAGTCAATAAACAAAATTGTTGATTGGATTTCCTCACAACATTGATACATAAGGATATATAAACAATGAAGAGCACTTCAACACTTTGTTTGACAGCTTTCAAGGAGAACACAAGGGTTGACACTTCGGCTGCTAAAAATGCTGATGATAGCATTAACTTTGGAGCTTCCTACTGTCGCACTGTGTTGTCAGCTTAGTGACTCTGTCTCTATATTTAGCCAGCTTTCATGGCCTTTTAACAAGTAATTTCCAAAACGCAGCTAGCCGGATCTAGCGACTTCCTTTTGGAGTTATTAGAGACTAAGATAGAAGTCAGCGATTCTTCATTTTTTCAATAAGAAGTGGCCGATGGTGCGCGCCCATACCCTGCCCATGTGAAGAGTCTTCCTGTGACTTTTAGGACAGCCAGTAATGACTTGTGTTACTGATGAGTTGAAGACCTTGTTGAGGCTGTTTTATAGCTTACACGGATCTGGACTGCGCATAATCTTTTGTAGTTCATAATCTGAAATATTCAGACCGATTATAACCTAGAAAAATCTAACCATATGGAGATGTTTTAAGACACAGTCGTTGACGTGAAAACACAAAAAGGGAAAGTACATCAATGCGTTTCACGTACAATTTGCCAGGAATAGAAACAGTAATACGTGGAATTGTCAAAACTGGATTGTTTTGAACTGATTAAAGATTTCATAAAATACAGTTTACAATTAGTCTACATTTTATTCTCTATGTTAAAACAAAAAAAATGTATTCTTAGTTTTCTTAATCTGTCTTATTTGTTACATTTTTTTATTTTTTTTTTAAGAAAACAACTGTTTTATGATTTGTCTCAAAGCTGACTTTAAACGTACTATTAACTCATTTTTATTTATAGGTCACTAATAATATAAAGTAAAGACAAAAAGGACAGAAGTGAATTCATTTAAAATATTTGAGTGTGTCTGTGTGTTTTATGTGTGTGCTGCGTGCTTGTCAGCGCGCGTGTGCGTGTGTGTGTGTTTGTGTGTGTGTAGGTAAGCAGCCCTCTGCACACTGAACCAATAAAGTTGAAAATCTGTGGAGTAAAACACTTTTGTTCTCTGATTTCACCCCCTGCGGTTTTTTTGACTTTGTGCTGGAATTCCCGCCTCTGCATTCCCCCCAGGTCCACCTTGATTTCTTTTAGCGCACCGTTTGGTTGGGGGACAAACTTGCCGACGCTCTGTCACTGCAAAAGACGGAGAAGGAGAGGAGAAAAGTCGGTGGTTGTGGAGAAGCGGGGGAAAGGAAGAAGTAGAGGAGGTGAGATGAGAGGAAAGCGGATGAGATGGCAGGGTGGACTTAAAGGTCACCGGGTAAGCGTGTTTAACTGCCTGAGCGATGAGGTGGGTGTGAGGAGATGGGGCTAACCTCACTCCCAGATGTCACCTTCTCAGCCACCAGACTGATTAGCTGAGTATTACCGAGGAGAAACAAACAAAAAAAAGTATTCAAACATATTTTCTGGATGTAAAAGAGCAGCGGGCGCTCAGGCTTGCGCTAGGAAAGTGTGCGCCTGCATTGCCTCTGGGTTTTTTTTTTTTTTTTAAGGTCATTTTGTTTTTTTGGAAGGCCTTATTTAATGCAACCTCATGGCAACAGAAGCTCATCATCTGGATTAAGGATGGGGCGGGGGAGGGGGGAGTTTAGTCGTTCTGAGGATGGAGAAAATTAAGAGGGAGGGGGGGGGAGGGGGGAGTTTAGTCGTTCTGAGGATGGAGAAAATTAAGAGAGAGGAGGGTGGGTGCAGAGCAGGCACATTTCACAGAGGCACTCCTGCTGAGTGCTGTGTACCCACATTGTTATGAACGCACAGATCTTTAGGCCTGTAAAAATACCAGCTCTCCACTCAGCAGCAGCTTACAAAGGAGCACTCTCGCGCTTTGTTACTCCTTCTTAAAAAACACCAAATGACATCAGCCTCCCCTTCCTTCTCCCCCCCCCTCCACCCCCTGCTCTCTACTTTCATTTCCCCACTCCTCACAGTTCTTCCCTCTCTCATACTCCCCTGCACGCTCTCTGTGTCTCTTTCAAAGTGTGTGTAATGGTGCTGTAATTTCTCTGTCTGTCGATGCTCCGAGAGGCCCCGTAAGCAGCCAGATGACTGCGGGCCGCCTAAAGTTTCACAACATGTAATTAGGGCCTAAGTAGCGAGGTCCGCGCTGCCTGGCCTTCTCACCCCTCCTTCCACCCCTGGCTTCAGCTATATCTCTCCTCTCAATCTTTCCCTTCCATCCACTTTTTAATTATGCCTTTTTTTCTTCCTGCTTCTTTCTGTCATCTCTGTTGTGCTCCTCCCCCCCACCCCCCGCTTTTTCTTTCCCCCCCCTTTCCTGAAACAAGGCACCCCAGCTCCGTCTGTTTCACATATCCACACCATCTCATTTAGATAAAGCCTGCCATCTTCCAAAAAAACGGACGGGAATGATGCAAAAGCCCCATTATAGAAACTTTTTAATTTAATTGTAGTTTCTCCTCTTATAAATGGTTAATTAAAATGCCGGAGGGTAGTCAGGCTCGAAAGTCAATAAAAAGTCCTCAGAATAGAAGTTTATAGGGGTTGTCTATGTATGTAATTAAACCCTTCAGGCCCTTGAGAGGGAAGGAGGAAGAAAAAAAAAATCTGTAAAATAAATGGTTATGCAAGACCGGCCTGCTGTGAGCGGGGATCGAGAGCTGCAGAGAGACAGATAAAGCGGAAACGACAGACAGAGGCTGTTGGGACGGAGGAACACACAAATCAGGGGAACCTACAGACACCTTAGGGACGCCTTCACGGTGGCTGACAAGAGCAACACTCTCTGGTGCTCTGCCTGAGCGAAAAAACAACAGAGAAGACAGAATAAAGCATCCATTGACATTTTTTCAAACCAAGTCTGAAAAAAAGGGATCCTTTTATTAGGTGAATTGTACTTGAAGTTATAATATGTACATTTAAACTAATGAGCTTTGCTTCACAATCCACTCAAAAGTGCCGCTTCCCCTAATCTTCTGCGACTTTTTCCACCAGATGTTTTCCTTCCACTTAACTTTCTACTCAAATGTTTAGTTACGGCACTCTCCAAGCAGCCAGTTCATTTATTCATTTATCAATGATCTTTTGTGACTTACCCTCCTCGTAAAGCGTGTCAATGGCCGTTTGCTGGACGACGGTCAAGTCAGCAGTTTGGCCCGGGGCTGCATTGTGGCCACAGCACAACAATTTCAGGCTTGCTGTCATAAACTGAACAACACAAAGTGTTCGAAGAGCAGCATCTTCAAGGTTAATGGGTTGAAACAGTGTGCACTAAATAGGCAGTGGGGTGCACAGGCCCGTTTAAGGTCACACACACACACACACACGTATTCATAAACAAATGGAACTGGCACTACTTGTCTTCTAATGACTACAGCACACTTCAGAGAACCTATTAGGGCCTCGCTGGTCCTTCAGGACGATGCCGGGAGGTCTTGACGATCACAGTTTTGTTTTTTGTGCGCTCACGAGCCGATATTTCATTGCACATGGGGTTTTATTGGTTTTTCATGTGCCACTTTTAATGACATTCATATAACCCCCACATGTATTTTACAGCAGCACATCTCTTATTTTAATGCTACCGTGCGTTTGAAAGCGTAGCGGCACACCGAGCGTCATTTTTTTTGGGGGGGGGGGATGTCAGTTTGCATTATGTTACTGTTCTCAGCGGACATCCACAGGCGCGCTCTGCCTCTGCACATCTGCTCACAATGTTCCTGCCGGCGCACGTGCGCTTGTGCCTCTAGTGTCGAGCCGAAGAGGTGGCCCTGCTCCTCCCGACTGATGATAAATGACAGCTCCAGGAGCAGATAAGCCTCCAGGAGTTTCTCGCGTTGGAGAACAGCAGCGGAGAGCATTCTGAAACTCCCCACTGACCTGACACACACTGCAGCCTCTGTCCTGTTTGTTTTTTCTTCCTCTCGCTCTCTCGCCCTCTCTCTCTCTCTTTCATTCACAGTTTTTTTTTTCCTTCTTTTTTCTACCATCTCCACTTTTGCCCTCCGTTAACCTTGGCCCATCTCTCCCCGCTCTGGTCAATGATAGAGAAAGGGCCCCTAGCGACCCTGCTCACTGTGGGCAACGCACCATTCTTGGCGCCAGCAAGTCGCAGGAGCCCGCACCCCCGCCCCTCTCATCAGAGATTTAAGAAGGGGGCGCTTCTGCTGCCTCTCTTTCGTCAGTGTCATGTACAGAGGGGGAGAAGAGAAGTCTAAATAGAGATGTTGATTTGTTATTACATGCATGACTGTGAAGCTGGTCAGGACGACTGGCTGTTCGGCTGCATTTTGGGGTCTTTGCTCGCGTGTGAAATTAGACTAATTAAAAACTAAAAGTTGCAACAGGAGAGAGGACATATGCACGGTAGCTTGAATCTTTGGAACCAGCAACAGAGCAGTTGCTTTTAAATGAGATGTTCAAACATTAAATAATGAGGAGGAGTGTGGAGGTTTATAATGGGGCTGTGAAAAAAGGGGGGAGATGGTTAAGAGGAGGTGAAGCAGGAGGCGGCAGGGGGAGGAAGGGGGGGAGGCGTTGGGCTGCTTTTACAGCCCGGGCAGCAGCAGCAGGCTCTGTTTAATATGAAGTAAAGAACAGATCCAACTGCGTCATTAACTCTCAATTACAGCCATGAGGCTAGCAGGCCAAGCTGAGCTGAGCTGAGCTGAGCTGGTGCACGTGTGCATGTTTGTGTGTGTGTGTGTGTGTGTGTGTGTGTGTGTGTGTGTGTGTGTGTGCACACACACGCAGGCTGGTGGCAAGCAAATGTGCCATGATGGAGAACATACTGTCTCGCTTAAAAAAACAAAATGAAAATTGATGCGCACGGAGCAGAGATTATTAAATTCGGCTTAACAGTGTTTGTTCGTAGTCAATATGCGCCTTGTTGGTGGGTTTAAGGAGAGCCGCTCGCTTTATATGAATCTCGAAGTCGTGCACTGGCTTGAAGAAGTATTCTCACCGCTTAAAGTTTCCCACTTTCTGTCAGGTAACGGCCATATAAAAGTTTGCGGGATAGACCAACACAAATTAGTGCATGTAAGGAGAATGATGCATGCTTTACAAAGTTTTGCATAAATATGAAGAATGGGGCATGGAATTATATTGAGTTTCCCCAGGTCAATAATTTGTAGTACTCTGCTTGTACAGCTTCATGTTTTTTTCTGTTATGTTTCTTCCAAATGTCTTTAGATGCTTCTCAGTCGGACAGGTCTTGTCTTTGAGAGTTTTATTCTAAGACATGAATGATGCAACGTCAGGTGTGGATGTTGTGTTTTGGGTGATGTACTGTGTCTCCAACATGTCTTCTAGCAATAAAGTCTGCCACTGCTCCGTCAAAGATAGATTCGTGAAAGTGAACCTCCCTTTATTCTTTCCCACATTCAAATAGATTTTCTTCAGTGACTTTGTAGCTCAGTGCATCTTCCCATTAACTCTGAGCTCATCATCCCTGCAGGAAAACATGGTGGTGGCAGTAACATGATGGGGGGAGTGCGTTTCTTTAGCGGGCTCAATTAAACTTTTCCTGCTGAAAATATGTTTGTATGATTACTTTGTGCTGATCTATGCCATCTGTTTGTGGAAAAATTGCTTTAAAATTGCAAAAAAATAAAAGAAAAGAAAATATAAAAATAAAAATTTGCAGGACCTCTTTGATGTTGTGAAGAAGTGAAAACCTTTTGTGTTGATTTGTTTTTGTAGTGGTACTTCTTCTTTTTTAGCTGTACTACCATTTCCAGATAGAATTAATTTACAGCTCATACACTTTTAGGAATAATTTGAAAACATAATTTTCACCATCGGTTATTATTCTGAACCTTTCATGAGGGATTTCAGCTCAGTTGTAACATTGCTGCCATGTCCTGAAACTGTCAGCCAGGCTACTGGCACAGGACAGAATCGCTGAGTAAATAAGGAGACAAATGTAAAATCTATAAATCTGAGACAGCCTGCATAAAGTGGAAATGGATTTCCCCACACACAATAAAGGCAAATGTGAGAGCAGGAAGTGCAGCTGTGACCTGTTAGGATCATTGTGCTTAATTAAATGTTTCTATTATAACAAAAGAAAAAAGAGCAGATTATGTTTCCTCGGAGTGCTGTCACTTCAAAAGCTAAAGCGGAGACACTCAGTAAATACTCACCTCCCTCTGTTCCACTCACCACATGTCGGAGAACTTGTCAGCCTTGTGAATCTTGCAGACGGGAAAATGTTGTAAACCAGTTGGTTCTTATGATCGCCTCTCACACAGCACCGGGCTTTGCCTCCGTGTGTTCAGTGTTATGAAGCAAATCCTTTGCTTTATTAAATTCAGCTAAATTTATACAAACACTTTCTGTTCTATCTATTCTCTGCGTTTGAGTTAATCTGCCTATAAAGAAGTGCTGAGTGAAGGCGTTCAGAGGTTTATGAACAAAAAGGATGATTAAAATGTCATGTCAACACATGAAAGATCAGGACACAATTGTGGATAAATTTTATGCAGAGTTAGGTCATGAACTAATATCCTTGCCTTTAGATGGTGTTTAATCCACCATCTAAAAGCACAAAACTGCAAATAAACTAAAGTTGCACATGCTACTTTAGTTTATATCTAGGTAAAAATATTTGAATGGCACAATCATTAATTGTGCCCTGCATCAATCTGGCTTTTATTAAGGAGTGACAAGGAGAAAGAAACAACTGAAAGAACGACATAAGAAGTCCTGATTTCAGTTTGTATGCAAAGACATGTAGGGGACACAGACAGCATGTAGAAGAAGGCGCTCTGGCCTCATGAGTCAAAAGCAGAACTTTTTGGCATGCATTAAAAAAAAAAAACTAAAACTGGAAAATTAACTCTGTATATCAACATGAACGCACATGAACATGAACATTTTTGTTTTGTTTTGTTTTTAGGGGTGTAGGGGTGGGGGGGGGGCTCAGGAAGGGCAGGAAAGCTGATTGGAATTACTGGAAAGATGGATGGAGCTAAATGTAAAGGGATCCTGTTCACCTTTAAGCAAGACAACAACCTTAAACATGCATTGGATTGCAATAGCAAGATTCAAAACTGCCATTCATAGACTCTCTCCAATCTAACCAAGAAAAAAGCACAAGTCTCTAAATGTGGAAAAGTGCTAGAGACATAACATAAAAGACTCCCAGCTGTCATTCCAGTGGTTCTCTTGGTGTGGGGGTACGGACAGTCGCAGGTAAAAATGTTAAATCATGTATCATTGTTCTTTCTCTTCAGTTGTGTGCTGTTTTTTTTTTGTTTGTTTTTTTTTTTAAGATCTTGCAAAGGAGACAAAGGGAGACAAAGCTCATGACAGTCGTAAGGGCAGAATGTCAGGGAGCATATTTAAAGAACATTCCAAGAAAATAAGGAAAGTATCCAGAGAGTAACCAGATTTGCTGGGACTTCAAACCCATCGCACAAGACGGGTATTTTTATATTATCGCTACATGTACTGTAAACCGTCTAATTCAGCAGAGGACAGGCGTATGCATTACAAAGTCCATCTGAACTAGTTGCCACAATGACAGTCTTGTTTTATTGGTTTTCTTTGAGGACATTCACATTTGGATTGGCTCCCTGTCAGTGTTAGGGTTACATGGAGTTCTTCTTGGCACCCAAAAGAGAAGCTGGAACCGACTCGCATTATGTTCTCCTCTGGCGTGCCAGGAGGGGTTACAACGGCAGGCAGTTTTGGGCTTGGCAGCAGGCAGCTTGGCTTGGCACTGCGCAGGCCGGCGTTTCCATCAATACAGAGTTTTAATGAATGGCAACTACATTCACAGTGCTCATCAGTGGCTACCATGATGATGGTCTTTAAGCAGATGAAAAACAAAATCGACCAGGAAAACAGCTCACTGATATAATCTGATACCGATTGGGTGAGTGGAGAAAACGGGGACAAGCAGCTGCCTGACGTATTATCCGTTAGTGACAACGGACGCTCTCCACTACAATGACTGAAGTATTCAGTGTCTCGTGTTCTCAAATTTTCACGCTGTCTTCCAAAGTTTCCCTCTTTTTCTTTTTTATCTATTGTTGAGCTTCTCTGTCCCATCCACTCATCCTCTCACTGTGTGTGTGTGTGTGAAGAAGCTTGTACCCCTGCTGGGCACAGGGTGAAAAGCTCCATATAAGAATGCTTTTTGAACCCCTCTTGTCCTCCTGGTTTGATGCAGTGCATCTCTCTGTTGTTGAACTCTTTGTGCTGCACTGCAGGAGGTCCATTACTTCAGACCCTTCCTATGATAATGTTTGAGTCTCCCTCCCTCCTTAAAACCCCATCCTTGTAATGCCACTGTCCTCTGTTTTCTTTAGAGAGAGCAAAGGGGAAACTGAGTGTCTCCATGTATCTTCTGTTTGTCGTTAGAGAGGCAACAAGTCTGCCTTCTTGTATTCTTGCTGAATTCCAGGAGACGGGGAAACTAAGCCAATGCCTTCTTGATAAAAAGATAAAAAAATAAAAATAACGGTTAAAGTTCCAGTTGCTAGAATATTGATTCTTTAAACTTGCAGAAAATAATTTAAAATATCAATTAAATTTCCTAACTTGCTTCTATATATAGAGATCCAGGCAGCCTGTAGATCACATAGTAAAGCAAGACACCTCTGTCTGGACACAACTTTTGAAATTTACCACCGGTGCTACCTAAATCACACCATTTAAAGTGAATCGATCTCACATCCATTCTGAACAAGCAAGCTGCTTAAGATTGTTTTAAACGCCCGAGGCCTTCTATGTTAAGGCTACGGACAGATGGCACAAACCTGAGGGTTAAGGTAGCACTTGCTGTGCCATTAAGGACTGGCTGTTTGCTGAGGAATCAGACTGTTTGTTTTGGTGAATTAGGATGCTCACCAGGTCAGAGGGCAAAATTATGCTCAAGAGTCTGAGGTCAGCTATTGAAAACCTTTTCTGACAACTCTTCTCAGGTTACGCTGGATGCCAGGACCCCAGCCTTTAAGTCAATAGGAATAGCCATGCTAGAGGTTGTTCACTATCCACTCTGATTGCGGCAGTTTTGGAAAAGGGAAGCCCAAAAGAGTTGGTCTGTTTCAAAGAAATGCCTTTTGACTTGTGCTACTACTTCCCCTGCATTTTCTTTTCTTTTAAAATTCCCTGGTCACACTTAGATATATCAACCTTTTGTTTTAATGGCATTGAAAGAATTGCCCACAGATTTGTTTGGATTTGAAAAGACATTCTGCCACAGCTTTCCATATCAAGTGTTTTGCACATAAACACCACTGCTACTGAAACAATGCAACTGCTGCTCAAACGCCACAACCATAACCTGATAACAACTTTGTTTGATCTCTCATTAAGAGACACAACAACGTTTACTCACCAGGGGACGTGGGATGGCGTGAACTGAAAGTGAAACTTATCTATTATTTGCTGTCTTGGGCTAATTTGAGCACTTTGTGGGGTAGGGACTAGAGCAGTGGAATCATTTTGAGTTATATTTTTGCACAGAATTGCAGAGTGTAGTGATGAAAGTGCACAACAACCTGGAGCTCTCATAGTCTGCCTTTTCCTCTCCTCATTTCAATCAACAAATGCCTTTTGAAAAAGCTGGTACAAGTGCCACACTTTGAGGTATTTATGCCGCACTGATGTCCATGAAATACCTCCTCAGTTGGCGCTTGACGCCCTCGAATTTCTAAAATGATTTCGCAGCCGTTCGTAGTTTCCACGGAACATATCAGCAAACACCAAAACATTTTACAATTTCTTAGCCTCAGTAAACTTCAGTCATATGCCATGACCTTTTTTTATGTCATTCCTCAGAAGTTGTGGGTCTTCCCCCTGCTTGACCGCTGACAGGCCTTTACCGTAAAGACCTGGAGGAGCTGAAAGGCGGCATGTGTGTGTGCGTGTGTGTGTGTGTGTGTGTGTGCGCACAGGGACACCCTGGCTACCCTGCTTTGCTCATGTGAATACATTAATTCATTTACCACTTCGAGGTCGCCAAACCCAAATATTTGCCCCTGCGCGTATTTAATATTTATGATGACGAAAGCAAATATTGCCTGTTGGATTGAGTGACATGGAGAGGTCAAGTGCTGGGCTTGGCTGGCAGGGGGCAGCCGGGAATGTTTTCAGTGTGTGGGTGTGAATGTGTGCGTGCTCTCTCTTGAGAGAGCCAGTCCACATCACAGGACCAGCACACACTGCCCTGTTTGCCTTGAAACGCACATGCAAATATGACACGGTTCAGCAAACAATTTGCCTGAATTTGTCTATTGTGGATTCATGAGCTTAGATTTCAACTCAACTTCTGAGAATGACAGCATGTTGATGAAAGCTTGTTAAAGTGTTTGTATGTGTGTGTATGCGTGTGTAGGTGTGTGTGTGGTTTTACCTGACAGTGGAGTGTGTTGATCTTTTGGTCATGCACCCGTGCATGACCACAGGTGTGTGTGTGCGCGCGCTTACATGCTCTCTGCATCTGTATGAGTGCATGCATGAGCAACGCGCGCGTTCCAGTGAGGTGATCCATTAGGAGAGACAGTTTTATGAGCTGGACTCAGATCTGGATCTCCTCGGATGAGATCCTGTTTCCTTTGGACTGATCTCCCTCACCACCGATTCCGGCTCAAGAGCTGCATGACTAAATGGTGCATACCTAATCTCTTTTGAACTGCAACCCAATAGAAGCAGACTTAAATTGTAATATCAAGTTTACTGACAGGCTCTACTTTCAGACTAAGTTGCCTGCAGCTTTTGTAAATGTACAGCTTTTTTTTTTCCCCTAAGAGAGAATGAGTCAAACAAGATGGCCTTGTGCTCCAAGTTCAGGTGGTTCTCACACTGCGGCGTACGTACGCACATGTGCATCTATGTATGTGTGCACATGTTGAATTACGCACCCAGTATCTGCATCCCACCCAGTGTTTAGAAACCTCACAATTGACTTGACTAGTGCACACGGATCCCCGCTCTGCCGTCCTCATGCCCCTATCTTCCCTCATTACTGCCTTTTATCATTTCTTTCACATGAGCTACCTTTCTTTTTTCACCCTTCCTCCTTTTACCCGTAATGAAATGTTGTGCAAGACTCAGGAATGCACACATGCCAAGGATCTCAATGAAATGCTATTGTCCTATTTGTTTTCCAAAGGTCCTGCTCCTCTGAATATGACCAGGAAGGGCTCAGAAAATGCCCTCATGGGCAGAGTGATAAGAATCGTTATGTTAAAAAGACACAAGTTCATGAGGAACAAAAATCCAGAGACAATATTCGGCGGTGATTCACTTGTAGTTTACATCAGATATGGACTTAGCAATCTAGTCAAGGGGAAAGCAGGTGTAAGCCTTTGCCCTGAATAATTAGCATGTTTGTCAGAGGATTTATTTCTGTGTGGAAAAGACAGAGTTAGTTATTATTCTAACAGTATTACAAAGGCTTATTTGACTGCAGCTGAGAGTTTTAACAGACACAATAATGTTCCTGCCACACACAGTGACAATGACACAATAAGAAAGTTAATAACTTAAGGAAAATTCTCATGAAAAGTCAACAAAAGAAGCCAAGCATAATAGTGAAGAAAACACAAAGTAGCAGAATCATTTACTGGCTGGATGGATGGATAAAGTGGCATAATTTTGAAAAAAAAAAAAAAGAAAAAAAGAAAAAAAAAGTCCAACCTTTATGTTAAGTGCACAGATGTAGTAAATTAATCTCAAAATTAATAGTGTTGCACTTGTTAAGATCATGTGAATTAAGCATATTTTTTTTTTTTTTACGTTTACACTATACCTTTTAAAGTCATTAGATTGACTAGTTGTCTTTAACTAGCAGCCCAAAGCCTGATGTTCCCAGGGATTAAAGAACACTTTTCAAAACGGGCTAAACAAGTGAACATACCGTCTATATATGGGAGCTCTGTCTTTATCTTTAGATGTATGTGAGGAAATGGCAAGAACTTAAACTTTCTAATAACTACAATCGGAGCAATAAATGAAAGGTCTGAAATCCTGGAGATGTGGGAAAAATAAGGCCAATAAAGTCATGTTTTTCTAACCACCACACATAGTAAGGACAATGGTAATCTCTATCCATCTCTGCTGCTCTGATGGACAGCAGAGAGTACAATTTCTACAGCCTGTAGAAAGTGAATTAAAACGACAATAAATTACACAATAATCTGCATAGAAGTGGTATTATCGCTAAAGTTTAAAACCTTTCTCACAAGTGAAACCAGATAGATTCATGAAAAAATAAACGTAGCATCCTATCCCAATCAGCAAAGACACAATAATCACCCGGCTGGAGTTAAGCGATACAACAAATAAGAATATATCTAATCTAAATGACTCAAAGAACTAATTAAAACATCAGACTGACAGCTTCAGTGCAAACAGGAGATGCGCGCCGTATTCAAAAAAAAAAAAAAAAAAACAGACCCGAAAGCACTTCAAAGGACAAAGGTTGATTAAAAGTGAGATTTTAGACGTGTCTAGTGGATAATTCTAAAACAGACAAGAGGAGTTACTTTGTGTGAATTAGTTGAATAACGTCATTGTTGTGAGGGGAAAGGGGTCAGTGCCACGTTCATGGTGGTGGCGTGAACCTTCATGACTCCACTGGGGCAGCTGGGAGCGCTCCCTCTCTTCCTTTGTCGTCTCCAGCCATTTGATGCTATTGAAATGGAGCGAGACACACAAGGAGCAAAGGCGAGTGTTAATGTGCGGGTGCAGAGCAGCGTGATGCGATGTGACACAGCAGCTGAGCGAGCTCTCTCAACATGTGTCCGTACGTATGAGCGTGTTTGTTTGTGGGGATGGGGAAAAAAAGAAAAAAATATATATATAATAATCAGTCCTCAACCAATAATTGTCCTGTTATATATTGTGTGCATTAAATGTTCATTGCCAACCTCTCATCTTGTCATCCATCCAACTAATTTTTTTATTTTTTTTTTTAGAAAACAGGGAATAGCAAAGGGGCTGGCAGAGGTGATGAACACGGCATAAGAGAAGGGAACAATAAGTAATGTTTTCAAGGCTTTGGTAGTTTCGCACCTGTGGGTGTAAGGACAGGTCGTAACCTTATCTCCTGTGCATTGTATGTCTCCCTTTTCTTTGACACTGGATATGAACAAATTGAGCATTGTGTTTAGGCAGAGGCCAGAAGGATTTCGAAGGAAGGAAGCCAGCGAGTCCAGGCTCTGCACAGCGGTAGCCTGAGACAGGAGATCAGGAGTGATTCCATGTGTGAGATTCCTTCCTTCTCACGGACAGTGCTAATGAAGTGTGTGCACCCTTTGTTGGGTGATCTGCGCAGAACGGCACCAGTCACTCCCACAGACCTACCCAAGCGGTTTCATAACGAAGGCTTACGGAAACCCGTCCCCGAAATGAGAACGCAGCCGACGGTTTTATTTTTTTTAAGTTTGTTTATTCATGTTTGACTAACAAAAGGGACAGAGATGCTTAGAGCCAACTTTTTGTAAACTGCTTTGGAAACATATTTATAGCCCTTAAACTCTCCAGTCAAGTGACAAGGGTATCTTACTGAGATTTTATGTAATCGGTCAGTGCAAAGTAGAGCGTAACTGGAAGAGTACATGTTTTTCAAGTTTTCTTTTAAAGAAATAAATTAAACCTTTGTTCCCCTTTGTTTTGAGTCCCCATTACACTGATAACCCTAAGTGAAATGTGTTTGATTTAATGTCAGTACAAATTCAGATTTCGTGTAAAGGCCTCAGAGATTTGTTGTTGAATGTTAGTAAGCAAACACAATCATGAAGACCAGCAGGCTGGTCAGGGTTTAACATTATGGAGTTTAGAACAGGCTTAGTTTATAAATAATTCATGTTCCAAGCTTTGAAAAATAATCTACCAAAGCATCTTTATGAACAGTGTGGCCAGGTAAGAGAATCAGGATCTATGCAGCCCTTCACACTGCATAGATCCTGCATAGATCTTATGGATAAATCTGTTCATTGGACAACTATTTGTCTGTGATTCTACAAATGTGGCATTTAGAGAAGGGTAGCAAGAAGAGAGGCACTGTTGAAAGAAAGGACCCATTTGCAATTAGCTAAAAGCCATAGAGGGGTTGCAATAAACACGTGGATAAAGGTTCTCTAGTCAGATGATAGTAGAACAGAATGCATAACAATTAACCCACCATACCTACAGTAAAATGTTGTTGACAGGCTCACAGTGTGGGGATGTTCTTCTTCACCAAAAGCCGATCAGAGTTGACGGGAAGAGACGTCGAGCTAAATACAGTGTAGTAAAAGATCACAGCATATTCATCTGTTAGGACGACTAATTCACAGTAAATCTAATTAAGAATATGCAGCCATTCGATTTGACTGAACCTGAGCTGCTTTAAAATGTGACGTAATGCATCAGAAAGGTGGTTGTGCAGAACACTAAGTGCAAAATGGACCCCAAACGTTTTATTTCCAAAGCAAAAGATATTTTACTCCAAATGCTACATTCCTTATTCTTCACAGCACAAATTTGCATTGACCTGAAAATCACTGTAAAATATATTTAAGTTTGTGGTTATCATGTCACAGAAAGTGAAAAAAGGTACATAAGAACATACAGTCGCATGCAATAAATTAGAATATGCATTTCAATGAGGCTCTTTTCTCAGATTAAAATAACCTCTTAAAAGAAATAACTTTTAAGCATGCATTAAATGTTATTTATTGATCAGAGGTAATATTATGTTAGCATTAGTTGTAAGCAGAAAATAAATATCAGCATAGCTAATTGTATGCAGGTGTCAGTTTGTGTGTAAATAATACATGTAATGTGTTTCCATCAGTGAAATGAGTTATTGAAATAAATACACGTTTCACTAAGAAAGTAACTTAGAGAGCATGACTGTACCAGAGCACTGAAAAACAACCAACTGAACTTTTCCTTCTAAAATTAGTGAAATTGTCTCAGTCAGATTTTAATATGGCTTACAAATTTAATGCTATATCAAATTTTCATCCTAAATATAAAAGTATTTAAGCATAGGTCTGTGTTTTGTATGGTGATGTGCCTGCAGCTGTCATTATTAAATTCAGATGAGAGTGGAAATTAGCGGTCGCCAGAATATCAGAAGAGACAGATACCCGTGTCACTTTGTAGCCTAACTGAAACACTCCTGTTTCCAATTATAGCTGGCTGTAATGATAATGTGATGTGAGGAGCAGGACAATAGTATGACTGCCCGTCTATTAGGTCCTCGCTTATGGTGGCTGGGAAGGAAAAGGGGGTAGAGAAAAAGAGAAGGAGACGATGGGCTGCTGAGTAAAGAGGAAGCAGAAAAAAAAGGAAAGATGTGAACAGCAGAGAAAAATCAGTAAAGAAAGACGATGTCAGGCAAGGAATAAAGTTTAAGTATTTTTGTTCCATCTTTCTTGTGGATGTTCACTTGCTGCCTTGTGGGAGGACATTTGCAAACCAAGATAAAACAACCTTCCCAAATACCCTTTAGAGTTATTTTATGTTAAATGGACTTGTGTTTCTTTGATTTTTAAAGCTGAGGTCTTCGTCTCATGGCATCCTAAAACCGGAGAAGCTACTTCTTGTCCGGCTTCTGACCGTTCAAACTCTTTGATTTGTACTCCACAATTTGTCTTTCTTGTTCACCACAGCGTGACCCAAACATGCAGCCAGTGAATTCCCTATTTACTATGGACATTTGGAGAGGGCATAGAGGCTCCAAACCAAACCTCACCCATGCCAGGCCTACGAGGAAAGGAGGGGCCCCTTTTGAGGAAGTCATCCCACAGTCCAAATAACAGGGCCATCCCCGCCAGGGGCCTGCTGTCAGGCCAATGATAGATGGTCTCAGTCTCCGATTCCTTCCTCAACTGGCCAGTGGTAAACAAAGGGGCAAATATAGAGCTCTCGATAGGGTCATCCCTGCCACGGAGGGAGTGATTGTCAGCCGGAGGGAAGCAAGAGAGCAAAAAAAAGGCAGAGAGGTAGGGTAAACCCCAGCACATTGATTGCTGGGCTCTTCTTTGATTCACATAACAGACATGTTGTGCTGTTTTATTTCGTTTGTAACGTGTCCAGAAATCGCCCGGCATTGAGACAGCGCTACATTTTAGTGATTGCAGCTCCCACAGCTGTGGCCACAGGAATGCTGGCTGCCCTCTGTGCCTCCTTCATTTCCCTTCCGTCTCTCCATCTATCTTTCATTCAAGTCTACTCTCGTTTCCTCACCTCAGCGCGTATCCTGCGTCTTTCTGTCCTGAGGCGATGACTCTGGCTCTTTTGGGAAATCTCTGATTAACACTGAGGCCTTTTCTTACCAACAAGGCCTCCTTCTCCCTTCCTTGCCTCCTCTTCCCTCTTTTCTAGCACTCAACATGCCCCTGAGGTTTAGAAAGTCTCTGGATTGGCTCTGCCAGGCTCAAGAGGAGGACTAAGGATAAATAATCTGATCTCCACATCAGAATGTATACTTATTTATTCTTACTTCACCCATATTTCAGGACTAGAAGGTTTTTTGCAGTGTAGGGTACAACACATTGACCCTCTGATTGTCCTAATGCTGCAGATAATTCTCACGAGCACAGAAACAGATTCAATCCACAAATGAAAATCACTCTTCTTTTCTCTCTCTTTGTAATGCAATTTTTTTTATTTTTTTATTCGGTTTTAGGTTCAAGAAGAGTCAACAGTAGAAACTTGAGATTAATAATTGGTTCTGCGGTGAGATGGTTTATTATTCTGAGCGGCTGAAGTTCACTTAAAGTCTATGCTTCCTGTAGTCACCTGCTAAATACTAACTTAAAAAGTGACCGTCTTTTTCCAAATGCTTGGCACGGAAGACGTGTCGCTAAATTTTTTTGAAGTAAGCCAACTGGCGGTTCAGACTAACAGCGTGCCATGTGAAGGAAAAACTGTGAAACCCTTGAATGTAAAGTCCTTATTCCGACACCAAATCCAATAAATGTTTCACCAGGTCAAATGTTCTTTCCAGTGCAAATTGTATTGCAACCTTTTCTTTGACAAATGACATTTAGTGACCAATATTCTCGTTTTATACAATAGGCTATTTGTAATTGAGAAGGGTGGGAAATCATTCTTGATTATGGGCTGATGATGATGACTCTGTATGTGACATTTCAGTTTATGGGCTTCCACAACCAGACTTTCTTAAACTCAGCAAAACCACTTACGTATGTTTATGTCCTGATCTGTACATTTGTGTGGTTCATTTGAAAAGGTTACTTGTTAACATCAAAATGATAACTAAATCTTATTTAGGGTTAATAGTAAGTGGGATGCTGTCGTGCAGGAGAGAGAAGAAGGCTTTTATGAGAGCAGCCTGGAACCCCCCCAGCACACAAGTACCGATTGTTGTCTCTGGTTGGCGAATAAGTCAAACTAAGCTGACTGAATGTACTTGACCCTTCACCTACTCCCTCTTTTTGCTCAGACTCCTCCACTCTTGCTCTTTTTTCACTCTGTTGCTTGTGTTGGTCTCTGTTTCAACTACCTGTCTATTAGAGTATTCCATATCTCAGCTACCAAATAATTTGACATGCTTTCACAAACCGGAACTAACCCCAGATGGTTATTCATGCCTTCCCGACGCCTCAAATCTGGTATTCTGTTTGCACCCAGAGTGCTCTCTGACGTTCTGTCACTGCATTCAAGGACCAAATCTGCTATGGATTTATTTGGAAAATCAAACTCAAAAACTTTTAATGTGACACCTCCAGTAAAATCTGTCATGAAACCACTGAGCAGACATAGTGTTGGGTACGTTTCAGTAAGAGTTTCAGTTTGATCCCACTCTCTTATGTTTGTCTCAAAAATGTCAAACACGGTAAAATTGTTTACATTTTTAGCAGGTGTCAACAAGAAGTCCCTTATATCCAGTTCCTTAATATAAGGCTGCCTACTCTGTGACCACAAGCACTGTGAAGTCCAGATAAATGTCGAAACGTCTTCCACTCTACAGCAGAGGGGAATCCCCTGTGGCATGGTGTAGAGTGGCTTGAAACTGTGCCGTGTTGATAACTACTGGTGGTGGTGGTTCACCTGTCCATTGTTTAGCACTAAAATGGACCATGGTCCTTCTAAAACCTGGATCTGTCCTGAAGCTCCCAGAAATCCTTGAGAGGTGCAAACACTTTAAACCTCTTGGCAGGGGCCCCGAAATATATTGTTACCTGTAGCATGACTGAAAGTCATTACATCCCTTGCTCAAATGGTCTTCAGCTGTGATATCTAACCATTAGTTTGTCTAATCTCTATATTCATTGTCTGGGTGTTCAAGATCTTAAAATGACCTCTTTAAAAAAAAGACCTTATTTTTCTGTCTGTTTTAGAGGTTTGGGCATCGCCTTGTTAACTCACAGAAATATTATTAACTTGAATTTTGATCAACTTTTCTTTGATGTTACATCATGTCTCTTCATTAGTAATCAGCTTCACTGGTTAACTCAAGTATTACAGGCTAGACATGTGTACCTCCTCAGCCAAACTTGCCATCCAGCTTTCTTTTCTTTTTTTTGTCCAAGACTTTAATATTTATCTAGTTAACTCTTTTGAAGATGCAGATATTGTGAGACTTTCTAAGTATGTGAATGTGCTAAGCAACGGATACACTTTGTTGTATGTGAATAAAAGTATATTAAAATCCCATCCTTTCAGATTCCATGAAACGTTTCCTATGTTGCACAGCCCTGCTGTCGCACAAAGGGATAGCCACTATTTAGTCAATTACTTACAAAGCTGTGCGTTTTTTTATGAGCACCCATTTGCTTGTTTTCTTCAGAGCGTTGATGCATTTTCTGGTCACACCCGTCATGATTTTTATTTGTCCATCACGACCATAATGTCACGAAAATCACTTCTTTCTCCCAAAAAGGCCAGACAAACCTAATTAACATCCAGGAAATGACTCAAATCCATGGAATGGTGAGGATGATGTTCAGAGGAAATGACTAGGGATGAGCAGTTGGAATAGGAGGGCTAAAAAAAAAAAAAAAACCAGGGTAGGTTTCAAGCACGTGTTTGTGGTCCACCATGGAAGCTGTGAACCATGTACAGAAATAAAAAAAAATGGCAGCCTCTTTCTCCCTTCTCCATCCAAAGCCAGAATAAAATGTTACATACTTGTTTTCGCAATGAGTGTTGGAAAGTGAACTTTAAATTTTGAATCGAGTCAATAAGTTGAATGGTCTTAACAATAATAACAGTATCAATAAAATAAACTAGAATGTGGAAAGGTACATAAAAATTGAGTACGTCCCAATTAGAAATTGAATATTTTTGAAAGGTTAAGACATAAACACCTCTCATTAATACCATAGTCAAATTCCTTGCTTCAAACTTAAGTGCCCTTTCCTCTATTCGCTGTTAAGAATAAAAACATTTATTTAATGGACTCTAGCTGTGAAGGCTAACCGATAACACACTCATTTCTGTATTTTACTCACTGTGTGTGTGTGTGTGTGTGTGTGTGTGTGTGTGTGTGTGTGTGTGTGTGTGTACCTTTAAGTCAGCTTGTTGCACCCTCACCAGCAGCACAGCTCCTTAAAGCTGCCTTGGTAAACTGCAGAGGAAACTTTGATCAAATGAGATTTTGCCAAAAGCTCCATGCGTTGTTGCCTCTTCGTGAGGTGTGTTTGTGTTATTCCTAACCTGAAGCATTTGGTCTGCTGCTTTAAAACAAAAGGGCTCTGATCCAGTTTAACTCCCCAGACAAAACAAAGGGAGAGAGAGAAAGAGTGAGATAGAATGACACCGTGTAGCTTGTTGGGCTCATTCCTCAACGCTACTTTATGGGAGGAGGGGGCGGTGGGGTCAAGATAGTTAACTAGTGGCAGGCGCTCAGACCAGGTTCTGACTTCAAACAGGGAACATTATGGGTGTGCACACTCACAGGATATTGCACTGTAAGGCCGCTGAACAAGGCTGTGTTGCAGAGAGGAGGTTTTGTATTGGGCCCATTAGTGCTCTAAACTGATACTAATGAAGCCGTTTCCTGTACAAATGGAGAGACTCGGGGGAAACTAGCTTTAGGTTTTAATAAGGCCCTTTCCAGTCCCAGTTAAGATGGTGATTTTTTTTTTTTTTTTATCTGGGTACTGAGTGGGTTGCCACTGGTTCCAAGCAGAACCTCACTTTGGAAAAGTTAATTACGCATGATTAATGGAGTGTTTTCCTTCCAATGATATCTGTGACAGCACAAAGCTGTCGTAAGGCTTGTCAAGCCCAATTCGAGCTGAATAAGTACTTATGTGATCGCATGTGATGGGCCTCCTCTCACCAGCACCAGGCCTCATCAATCAAGCCCTGCTGCTCGCAGTAGTGGGAAATTGGTCTATCAGCGCAGCTAGCCCACCACCCCCTCACCGCCACTGCCACCGCCGCCATCGTCACCTCCCTCCCTCCCCATTCAATCAGGCCTGGGGCTACAATGCTTCTTTAGCTCTTACTTCTGACCAGCGCAGGGGTCACGGGGGGGAAAGTGGGAGCCAGAGCCGAGCCCATCCATTACAGCTCTTGTTTCTCTCGGTGGCAGCCGGACGACAAGATTCTATTAGGAGCTCCGTCTATTCAGCACTGAGATTACACCAGGGCCCTCTCTTCAAGCACACCTCACCACCAACCCCTGAGCACTCACCAAACCCTTCTACTTACCTTGGAGGCCTTACAGCCCCCTCTACAGCCACTGTCTCAATCCCATTCTACCCTCTTTTTTTTTTTTTTTCAGTATTCCCCTTGTAGTCTTTTCTTACACAGTGGCAATAATCACCGAGACGAAGAAATAAACAGAAAACAAGAACTGGAAACTGGAGGAGAATGAGAGCAGACACTTCTACATTGACCAGCTTCTTGTTTGGATGTGAACAGTCTGGCTCTTCAGGCAAAATTTAGCCAAGGACTGGCACACAAGCCAGCTGTGAACACACACGGGCTCCAAAGCTGTAAGCAGCTTTCCATTTGACCCAACATGTAGCTCCACCACATGGCTAAGTGCAAACACGCCGAGATGGGTAACATCACAAACACAAGCTGACATCA
The DNA here is from genome assembly GCF_000485575.1 of Poecilia formosa. Lineage (NCBI taxonomy): Eukaryota > Metazoa > Chordata > Actinopteri > Cyprinodontiformes > Poeciliidae > Poecilia > Poecilia formosa. Next base: position 209,184 of record NW_006800274.1, read on the forward strand.
GTTCAAGCTGTCGTTTTTTGCGGTGTTTGAGAAGCTCGTTTGTCTCCTGCTGGCCTGAAGAGACTCTTCATTTACTTATTATACGTTGGCATTTGAGAGGGGAAAAAGAGAGGCGAGAGCTGCTGGGGTCAGGCCCCAGCTTGGATGGATGGGAGTCCTTCCTGTGAAGAAGAAGGAGGGAGACAGCACTCCTGTCAAACAGCAAAAATGTAATTCTTCTCTTTCTATGAGGATGTCCGCAGTCTTTGGCTCAATTATGAATTACCTCCACCCGTGTCTTGTAAACAGAAACGGTGAAGAGATCCATCAGGAAAGAAGGGGGAAGTTTGTCTCCTTCTCTAAGAGTTTCCAGCTTTTATGGACACTCACCACCTTCTTTGTACTGGGGATATAGTCACTTCATGACACACTAGATCCAACAAGATGAAATTAACATTCCTCAGCAATTTTGTTGGTTTCGTATTGACACAGCAGCATCACAGAGTTGCATGTCTGTTCCACAAGTACCTCATTCCACTACATCCAAAGGGAAGATCTGGTGACTGTGGAGGCCGTCGTCGGATCACGATGACCTCATTGTCATGATTACGACGGCAGCTTGAGAAGATCTGAGCTGTGCAGCTTGGTGCACTGTCCATCTGGACGTAAAACCATCTGAAGGAATGAACAGCAACAATATGCATATAGGCGCTGGTGTTTAAACAATGTGTAATTCAATTGAACCAAAGTGTTCTTTCATGTTGTTTAAATGACATTATGTTCCTACTAAATGTTGCTGTGGAAATCTAGACTTATAGGTCCGGACAACTTTTCAACCAGTTACTGTCAAGTTTTGGTGAGTGTGTATAAACTGTAACCTTAGTTTCTTGTTCGAAGCTGAATGCAGTGGCCCCCCAGTGTGGTCTTCAAATGCTGTCGTCCTTTTGATTCAAGGTTTGACATGTTCAGAGATAACATACCAGAAATCTGAGTTTTTGCGTTAGCAAGAAATTCAATTGTGCCTGTTAGCCCAATTAGGGCTAACAGGCACAATTTGCCTGTTAATGGCAAATAGTGCCAAAAAAAATAATGGGAGTACTCATTACCTGAGTACTCCCATTACTCAGATAACGGGAGTAACATCAATATTTCTCTCATCACATGAGAGTATGAGACAAGATATTGGGAAAATGAACAAAATAAAGGCAAATGAATGAAATAAAAGTAAAGGGACAAAGTATCGGCTGAAAGTCATAGAAGAAATTGGTGTCTGTTTATCCTAGGCCAGGAGAGGGTACACAGGGTGGGGCCACATGTGGTTTACAATCCCACAGCTCTGCTGCTTGGTTTGGAGTTGGCAGCCAGCACATGTTTTAACAGGATCGGAATTCTTCTTCAGTGGCAGCGTAATCAGCACCAACTTCCTCCGATTCAGGAGCTGCAGGCCTCGCTCCCTGCCTCTTTTGTTTCAGCCGGGCTCCGCTGACAGCACAGAGGAAACGGCTATCCGAGGAGATGTTAAATGTGCACAAACAGCGTGTCCAAGGAAAGAGAGCTGAAAAGAGCGAGACTGACAAACTTCAGTCCCCCTAATGTGTCCGTGCGTTGACGGGCGCTCATGCCATCTGCACGCGTACACGCACACTTTATTATTTGGCTTGGCAGAGTTTTGCCCGTGTTGTCGGCCTCTCCCAGGGGGAAAATGTGAAAGAGGTTGTTTAGGAATACTCCGCACACTAGCTGTCAGGCTAGTCATCTCCAGCTGCCTGCCTGAGACTTTTGTCTTTGTTAAATGTTGTGTGACAATGAGATTTTCCAAAGTGCCATCTAGATAAAGAAGTGGATTGAGAGAGAGCACACGGGGAGGGGAGGGAGAAAAAAGGGGAGACTCCAATATGAGCTGAGATGGTCTGGTCATAGTCCAGCAGCTCTTCATCACCACTACAGCTGCAGATATATCTTCTCTCTGTGTCTGCTACACACACACACATGCACACCTACATCATTTTGTCTCACACTGCGCAAATACACATTCCTTAAAACTACCCACATCTTAATAACGCACACAAACACACACAAGCACACAGAAATACACCTCCATTCCATCACTAGAGCTCTAGATCTTCGATCGATCCTCACAGCGGCCGAGCTGCCGGCAGACACCGGCAGGTGATTGATCCCCAAATCAGTCCCTCACAACTCCTGTGCTATAAAAACCATAACAACCCATCATAAAGCTGATTTATCTCCACCTGGTGCAGGGCCTCAGGGCTGGAATATTAACCCAAAAGTGTGTGACACTAGACTGATTGGTTTGGAATTGATAAAGCCTGGGGAGCATTGATCAACATATCTGATGGTTCAAACAAGAGCGGACGACTGAGACTGTATCACAAACCAGCAGTTATGGAAAAGTTTTTGTTTTAATATTTTTTGCAGATTTCTGTTAACTAGAACTCAGTCTGGCATTAACATCTAATTGATATCGAGGAGAAAGAAAACACTAACTTAACATGAAACAACGTTGGTCACAGTTGGTGATGCCCGTAAAAAAAAAAAAAAAAAAAAAAAAAGCAGCAAGAAATGTTGGAAAAATACCTAATAACTAACACACAGAAGAGTTGTACCTAATTACACAATAATTATTTCTGTTCTATATCGGAATTACGTTGCGAAAAGTATTTATGGATATCGTTTTGTGCCCATTACGTCGGCAGGTTCTTCTCCTTTTTATAACTGATTGTGTTTTTCCTGTTGTGACTGGAGCTGTCGTGTATAATGCCCCACTCTGCTGCCGTACTGTCTTCGTCATTAAAGCATTAGCCCTCCAACTGGACACAGAGCATGAAAGGCACGGTGTCCAACTATTACCGCGGAAAGCAAACTTTAAACATGAGAAGAGGTCTCAATAAATGTAATAAATGTGAGCCACTTGAACATCTGAAGCGGCCGTGTACCACTTTACCAGCTGGACATTAAATAAAGCTCTTTTAAAGATGATATCTATGAGCGCCGTAGAGCCAATTTGTTCTCCCGGTGGCAAAAGGTAACATGCTCTAATTACGTCCCCTTTTCTCCTCTGCAAGGCTACGCTGAGTTGTTTGAGTTTCCACTCTGTCTGTATGTGTAGGAGCTGCATGCCCGCTGAATTTATGCTTGGAAAACGTGACCTCTTGACTCTTGTGCAGCTTTATCGCACCCAGTAGCTCACATACAGTGCAGGCCTGTGTTCTGGGGCTCTGCAGAGGAAGTACCTATGATTACCAAAGCCTGCGTACGTCACTGATACCACTTACCATCAAACTTCACCTCTCCAGCTTTCTCTGAAAGAGCCTTTATCATTCTTGGCCATGCACCTCCAAACGGCAGCATGCCGATCCATTCTTCTTTTCATGATATTTTCATTGATCATGTTGTAAAGTGAGGGATTGGAAGTTGGGATCTAAAAAATACTAAGAGCATATCCTGCTGCTGAGTTTGTGTGACATGGAGTGCTATCTGCAGAAATAAAAAAATAAAATAAAAAATTTCAGATATCAACGTAATGCGTCAATAAATATCTCAGACGTCTTTAAAATGGCACCTCTAAAGAGAATGTACTGTATATAAAGTAACTACAGTTGCACAGCCTCATAATGAATGTTTAGAAAAATGTTCTGCATCATCAGTCACACTGGTTAACTGGTTAACTGGTTAAAACATTTTAACAAAATATGCAGGATATTTAGCCAGGTATAAAGTCTCCACTGACGGATAACTGCATGAAATAATCCCTTCCTGGTGTCAGTAAGTCACCATAATAACCATAAGATTCTATCTATATGCAGAGGGAAAAGCCTTTTCAGTCCTACCATCTCAAATGTAAATATGTTCAGTTTACTAAACTCTATTGCAGATAATTAGAGACATGTACTTTGGGATGAAGCAGGAAATGTCAACTGATAACTGTGATCTCTAATAAAAGGATGAGTAGACATAAAAGTACCTTACTCAATCTGTAAAGTGCAGCAAAGGATCTGTGATGCTGTGGGCTTGTTTCGCTTCCAAAAAGGCGATTAAACCTTCACTCAGACTGCGTGGCATCACCAACTCCTTACAAGTAGTGCATATGGTGGCCTCTGAGTCTGACAGAAAAATGTAACAGTGTTTCCACTGATTCTGTCAAATAGGATGACCATCCAAAAAGCCAAGCACAGAAGTAATTTAAAAGACCCACAGTTACCTAATTCTATCTCTGTCTCTGGTTAAAATCTTATAAATCAAGACTGAGGATTATTTGGGAACATCATGCATGAAGGAAGGTCAACAATCCCTGTCTGTGCTTCAGCCTTCTGAAATGCTAAAGATGACTAAGTGCTGTTGTAAGTATTAACAGTGTGCTTTCCAATAAGTGTGGCACTGGGAGCTTTATATAGAAAGCAATAGCGTTTTAACCTGACATTTTGTTTTACTAAATCGGTGCACTTAAACTAAAGGTTAGATTTCAGGAAAAATATTTTACAGGTTTAAAAAAAGTGAATTGAAAGGCTTCTTAAAAAAAATCGTTACCAGGATTTGGAGTGCTTACTCCAGGATTTTTACCATAACAGATTCCTGCTTTTTTCTTATTTTCTTCCCTTTTTCTATTTTGCCGAATTTCTGATGTAGGCATTCAATAAATTTGTCTACCTAAATGGAAAAGATTTTGAGATTCAGGAATAAAATTGTCATTGTATAAAAATTGGCTATTAAAAATATATGTTCATTTATATTTTTAATACTATTTTTGAGAGTAGTACTGAGAATTTTTACTATTATTTATTTTCTATGAATGAACCCTTTGAAATGCATTGACAAAAAAAAAGAAATGTCCTTGTTTATGAAGATCATTTGTATAAATGTTTGCTCAGGTAAGTAAACCAAACTACTGTCATGTGTGATGAAATGTCTGCAAGGTCTGCAAGAAGTCGTCAAAGGGCAGAGACAGACAAAATGACCATGTGCTAATTCAGCAAACACGGCACGCTTGTTCCTGAAAGGCCGCAGAATTTGTCAAGAAATCATCCTCTCTGCGACTCTGCCGGAATGCCTGGCTGACCTCCGGCAAATGAAAATAATCCAAAGTAATTAGAAGTGAGCCGCTCTGGTCCTGAGGGCCCCCGGGCGGCCGGGTAAACATGGCGGAGGGTCCGGGAGGGGCCAACTGCAGCAGAGAGAGAAAGGGAGAGAGAGAGAAAGAGAGAGACGGGGGGGCGGAGAAGGGGGTGCTGACCTTGTCCACATAAAGCAGTGATTTATGAAGTGCAGGCCACAGCAGCAGGGCTTCTGTCTTCTCCCGCAATACCAAATTACCGAGGTGGAGATTAACACGCCGCTCACAACGGGCCCGCTTCCAGAGCCGAGGAAATTTCTTATTTACATTTTCTCCTTTCATTTCCGCTGCTGTGTTTTAATGCTAATTGGGGATATGCGGACACCCAGTCTTATCCTTTAATATAGGGGCCTCAAAAGTTGCACACTTAACGCATTGTGAGCGCCTAGCGGCTGATGGATGTGCTAATTAAAGAATAAGTTGCAGAGTGCTGTGCAAACCGTTCGCTTTGCGCTTTGAATACGTTCCCACCACTTGATTGAGCCGCCCCACATCTAAGCAAAATAAAACGCGCGGGGAAGTGGGTGGAGGGAGAGCGTCTATACAGACTCATGATGGAGACTTAATGCAGCTTTTAGTCTCTGTCAATAGGAGGCCTGACTGTGAATGGTGGGCCTATTTCATGTGGATTTGGCTGCGATATTTTCTTTCTTTCTTTCTTTCTTTCTTTCTTTCTTTCTTTCTTTCTTTCTTTCTTTCTTTCTTTCGTTTTCGCTCTCCTGGAGGATGTGCAGGAATGCACCGCGCAGGCCTTCACCAGTGTTTCCATGTGGCCCCTCGGCTGCAGCGGCACAGGCCCTGCAGCAGCTCACTGTGCCGGAGTCAGTTTTCAACCCACGCGGGGGATCACCCCCACCTCCCTCTCCTCCACTCCTCCCCACGGCCTCTCCATCACCCCCCTCCCGTCTGCCATGTCCAGCCCGTTTCATCCCACTTCACCCAAACCATTTTCGCGCACCAGACGATTATTGCCTTAAAGCTTTCCAAAGAGTTAAAAATAAAAACAGGCCCCATGTAAGGCAGAACCTCAGATCAAGCAAAGAATATGAAACTATTTGATCATAAAAAATGCTCGGCATCCATGTATGATTTTTTTTTTTTTTGCGTGACCGAGCACCTAAAATAAACAACTAAAGCCGCAAGCAAAATAAGCATCTGAGATGTTCAGCCCCATTTGGAGAATTTCACAGCACTTTTTCATCCCAGTGCAGCATGCTGCAAAAGAATCCTCCTAAACAAGTATGAAATGCTGCGCGCCCTGATACAGTCGGAACTAACGCACCCTGAAGCCTGCGTGCGTTTTCTTTGTACAATTCGTTGATAAACAGCTTTTCCGCCCTGAACAATTCAGCGCGTCACAATCGTGGTGACAAAGGCATGGCGTAACTCAGATAAAAACCAGATCCGTTTCATCTGAGCACTTCAGAACGTATAGGAGCGTTTATGGCAAATCTGAATCGGGAATCAGAGCGGTGCCACTGCAAATCGGTCTCCCGCCTCATTAAATGAACAAGAGTTTTAAATTCACCCCCATTTTTTTTTTCAGCTTTACTGCGTCACGTTCGGTTGATTAAACGTTCCAGCACGACGTACAGCTGCATCTTTCATGTCCCATCTAACAATTTGACGCCTTGTTGCGGATGTTCTGCTCCTACAAGGAAGAAAGTGTAAATTTCTTATTGGAAATCAGAGAGCTGCTTGTTAGAGTGGGCTACAAACTGAGATATGGCAGCTGAAAAAAAACACACAAAAAAAACAGTACAGCTACAGACAG
>NW_006800274.1:217020-219653 GCF_000485575.1 Poecilia formosa
TATGTTTCTGATTGAGCTTGCTTTCTGTGGCTGTGACGACTGACTGCAATAATTGCTTCAAAGCAGCAACAAATTTGAAACATGTCCTGTCATCTTCAGAAGTTCACATGCAGCGCAGTGGCGTCTTAGAGTTGCACTTTAGTTAACCACGCCATCTCCTGACAGGGCAAAGAAGCGGAACTCTCCCACAGGTTGCCCCTCTTTGCCCTCTGCCATGCCACAGACTCTACTTTATCCTCAAGCATTTCCTCCCTTTTTAAGGAAAAAAAAAACAACAACAACAAAAAAAAAAAAGAGGAACGCCCCCTCACACCGCTCTCTCCTATCAGAGATCCTCGATCAGACCGAGAGGCCGCCGGAGCAATCACTTTCCCAGATTACTTGTATTTAATACACAATGCATCATAAAACAAATCCCTCATCCTGACAGGAAGAAAATAGAACAGCTCATTCGACTTGAGCTTTCCCAATTTATGGCTAAATTAAAAAGGCTTCCAACAATGGACAAGTCGAGCAGAGGCAGGAAATCAATGACCGGGCGGACCGGGGGTCTCTCTGGCGGTTCTCAGGGAGCGCGACATGATGGGAATCGGTGGCGGGGCCCCTGCCTTATTTACACATGATTTTTTTCCTGTCCTTACTCCACGTTTTTGCTCTGTGCTTTACAAAAAAAAAAAAAAAAAAAAAACAGCTGAAGGACAATCAGGACAATCTTGAGAAAAGCATTCTCTCCTAACTGATTTTCCTTTTATTTATTTTTTATGTTTCTGCACCAAAAACATAAAAAAAAAAAAAAAAAAAAAAAAAAAACATAGAGAGGGTGTGTGTGTGGGGGGACAATGGGCATTATCTGGGATGGAAGGTCAATGTCACAGAGTGAGGAGTTATCCATCATCATCTGCTCTCATCAGACTCTCTCCTGCTTTATGGGCTCCTTAATAAACTCACTGACAAGGAGGATGTTGTTTTATTTTTATTATTATTATTAATATTATTATTATCTCACAATGCTGTTGAATCGAGTTCCTGCTTTAAAAAAAGAATTGACGACGTTATGCAAGGACTCTCCACAAAGTAGCATTTGCATGTCTTATCTTGATGAGACAGAACCAAGAACAAAGCAGTTTTTAATCATAGTTCGGTTCAGACATTTCTCCAAGTGTTTTCTTTCAAGCGGGGAGATTTGATTATTTGAAAGAGTTCATTAACTTTTTGTGTGTGTGTGTGTGTGTGTGTGCTATGCTGTGAAAGAGAATGAAGGGGAAAATAAACTGCCAAGAACAAAAAAAAGCAGGTGATTAGGTCAATGTCTCCCCCAAACAAAAAGTGGGTTCTAATGGTCCATATGGAGTTTCCTGGAGGTCTTTAACAGGAACACTTAAGTCTGTGGTTGTTAAATTGCTCCCCTGACACAAAAAGAATTGGCTTTGAAATATAGTCCTCCTATTTTTTACCTCATTGTTCTAATATGTATGCATCCTTCCTACTAAAAGAAGAAGAAGAAGTAGTGGTAGAATTAGTTAGGGCTAATAGGGGGAGGCAAAAATCAACAGTGGCATGCAAAATGGGGGAGAAGATGGGGGCGATATGACCACCTCCAGCCTGCTTATGAGTATGGCTGAGAAGAGAGGCTCTATGCATGTTTTGGTGAGTGATCATCAAACCAGCAGTTCTGAAAAAAATAAAATAAAATAAACCAGTGGTTGTTTGATTTCCATGTTAAATTGTTAAATCAGAACAATCATGTTTTGTAGTCAACATAGAAAGATAATAAAATATATATATATATTTTATGTTTGACATAATAAGACAAAATCATCAGCATGCCAGCCAGCGACACTCACCCTGACCATGTAAGGGAACTGACGTCACGTGGTCAACCAAATACTTTGTCTTTGCTAAACTGAGATGTGTGTTGAATAAAACCAAAGGAACCTTTGTGTTTCTCTTTGCTGTTGGATTCATAGTTTTTTTTTGTTTTGTTTTTTTTTTTCTATAAGCATGACAAGAAAACGAAACAAAAAGGAAAAAAAAACCTTGCATCTTCATGTAATATTTTGTATTTAAAACAAACCAAAATTACCACTTGATGTTCAGGTTTCTACTAATGGATTCTTATGAAAGTATATCATTCCTAAAATATGCACAGGCCAGAGAGGGCAACTTGTTATTTATGTTGTGCACTGTCACTAATTTTACACTTCTGTTTGGGATAAACAAGTCGTTTAGGTTCAAATTTGAGGCGCATAATAACATCAAATCCTCCAAGAAAAAAAAAGAGAGAGAGAGAGAGAGAGAGAGAGAGAGAGAGAGAAAGTTGGGGAACACGTGGATGCTAAATCATTAAAGTGTGGCTGTCTGTCTGTGTGTGTGCGTGGAGTTCATCCCTCTCATAAGCCCCCATCGCGACCTCTCCCTGACCCCGCTCACCCTTTCCAACCCCGGGCCCCTGTCACTTTAAAATTTACTGCGGAGCCGAGTCTCTTCCGATGGTTGTGGTGGTGGGGAGGCACACGAGATCGAGGGGTGGGGGGTGCACAGACAGACCCCCGCGAACCGATTTGACTCTCGTGGGGGAGAAAGGATGGAGACTGAAGCGCGGGATCCCTCTTTATCTGAGCGGAATCAGAAAC
>NW_006800274.1:219757-261729 GCF_000485575.1 Poecilia formosa
GGGATGAGGAGGAAGAGAAAAATGAAAAGTTGAATGGCTTACTGAAGGACACCTGGGCGCGTCAGGACAGGAGGGGTGACAAGAGAAGGAGAGGACGAGTCGAGCAGAAGCGCGCCGAGCAGACACAGTGAAAAGTTGGCAGCGGACTGATGCGCCGGATGGGTTTTTAGTTCCGTCCCACGATGTCTATAGGACAGTGAGAGGAGAGCAGCGCCGTCTGGATTTACTCCTCGGCCAAGCGCGAGCGGCGCGGCGACCGAGAGCGCGCCGGCGGAGACTCCCGGAGCTCGGGGAGCTGAAGAGGCACTGAGACACACCGCGATGCCACAAAGCTGGCGAAGCGACCGCAGCGACAACAAGTTCTAGTTTATTTTTTTAAAATATATATATATATATATACTTAAATCAAGCTTTTTGTGTTTGCTTTTTTTTTAATTGTATTTTTTACTTTTTCGGAGTTTTAATTACCCTAGAGGCTGTAACACGAGTTTGGACGGTAAGGTGATTGATAATTTTCCTCAAATAAAATATTATTTTTCCTGCATTGATTATTTAAATTACACCGCGGTTTATTTGCTCGTTTATCATTTAAAACTTAAAGTGTTATGGCTTCATTTAAAACGCGCAGGATCTACTCTTGATTGCCGATTCTGGCTTTTCTTCTTCTTCTTCTTCTTCTTCTTCTTCTTCTTCTTCTTTTATAAGCAAAAATATTTATTCAGTCGAAGGCTAACACAAAGGCGCCGAGGCAGATTTGTGACCCTGGAAGAGATTCTGTTTTGCATCCTAACAATCTGCTTGTCTTCATAACTCTTATCACTCGGCGGCTTCCTGCAATTGATTTGCTTCCCTGCAAAAGTTTACAACCGCTCTGCCGAAACCAGCAGCATTTCAAAAGTAACGTCATAACATTTTATGCTGCAAAATAGTGATTTTTGTGATATTAATAAATCGTTTTGTGCACCTCTTAACCAGAGCAGAACAGGATTTTGGGTATCATTTCTACTAAGATTTTTTTATTCTTTTAACAACTTTCGCTTTTGTTGTGAAATCAATAAGTGCAGTTCTGTAAATGCATTTCTTTAAATGAAATTCGTTAAGCATCAGTATTAGATATAATTTGAGGTTGGTTTTGAGTTACAATAATATAGATATTAAAATAAATATTTGTGTATTTTCTATAGTGTTTTGATGAGATTTTTGTTGTATTTCGTTTTTTTGTTATTTTCTTCTGTTTAATTCGTTTTGATTTTGAAATCATTTTTTTAAATCTGTTTTTTATAACCAGCATCTCCTATGTATTTATTTTTTTTTTTTTTACTTTTTCGATTTTTTTTATATTATGTTACTGAATTTCAGCCCTTCTATTGTTGCTTCAATCCATGACATAACATATTAAAACATTTTCTTTAAAGTATGGAAATAAAATTAAAGTCAACATAAAGAAATGTAGATTTTTTTTTTTTTACATTTCATTCTTTTACTTCCTATCTGCTTTTATAACTACTAAAATAACATTTACTGTATTTTTGTTCAGCCTTTTTTGTGGACATTTCTCAGTATGCATGTGTGTGTGTTTAGGTGTGTGTGCGTGTCTGCGTGTGTGTGTGTGTGTGAGTGAGTGAGCGCCTTGCTTCACAGAGCAGCTCCTAACATTTAAGTGGGATTTCTTAGTGGGAGGTATGCGGTTAGGCAGTGTTTGGACACAGTAACCTGGTCTGATACTGATCAAAGTCTGATCTCTCTCTTTCTCTCTCTCTCTCTCTCCCTCTCTCTCTCTTTCTTTCTCTTTCTCTCTGCAGATCTTGGATGGGTCAGGCCATGTAAAGTTCTGCCTGGATGCCAGCAAACCAGACGCAGGGAGCTGGCTGAAGCACATCCAGTTTGCCCCTGCGGCCACGCAGCATAACCTGAGAGCGTGCCAGATAGATGAGCAGGTATGTGGCGACGTGTCCTCAGACGCGCCGTGTGACATGAAATCCATCTCAACAAAGTGAAAGAAACCAGAGAAGGAGAGAAAATTCAACCAAATGACTTGTTCTTGAAATCCCCATGATGATGATGTGTCTTCTGCCTGGCAAGATGAATCAGGGTTTTTAAATTCCAGCTCTCTTTTTTTTTTTTTTAAACAACTCCAAAGCCATAATTTCGTATCTGCACTTTCCAACATCCAGCCTGCTGTGTGCTGTCAAATGATGTTATTGTGATGTAAGTCAGATAGTCTTATGAGCGGCTGGCACTCTTTGTCCTCACCTAACAGACAAACGCATGGACACACACACTCACACACACACACGCACACACACACACACACACACACACACACACACACACACACACACACACACACACACACAGCTCTTCTTATTATCATCGCTGCATGTTTTACCTCTGTATTTGTTTGCTGCCTTCTGCCGCACAAAAGACCACAGGGAACGATCAGAGGCGGCCGCCCCCGGGATGATAGTTCCGCACACTTCCTGGTCACGCTGGCGATATAAACTCTTAGATATGCCAGGAATGCCGAAGCCCTTTTGCTGTTCACCTGGCTGTAGAGAGGTGCGTGCTGCACACATGAGGGCCCGTTCAGCTCAGTAATCCTCACAGCCAGCAGGCTCCCAAAGCAGGAAGCCGTTGGCCCAGACTTCACCTGACGCGTGCGTCGAGAGCGCGATCGCTTGACCCAAACAGAAAACATCGTCTCACAGGTGGTCCATCTAGATAACTTCTCAGCAGTGTCATCTGCTGAGATGGAGGAGTAATATATATTTTTGCGCAGGATTTAAGTTCAAATTGTTTGACGAATTCTTTTCAGTTTGATTTGTTTTTTTTGTTTTTTTGTTTTTGTCATATTTAGAACTTTGGGTTTAATTTTCTCCCAAAACCTATATGGTTCAGCCGCCAAGAAACTTATCTACTGCTCATCTTTCACACATCTCAGTGACGAGAGACAGCAGGAGGGCCTCATAAAGAGGAGCAGAAGCTCTTTCATGCATGCTTACCTCCCCACTCTGGCAAACGACAGAGACAAACAAGCAGCGAGAGGCTTTTTCCCCCGAGCTGCCCCGCGACGCGAGGTGCGACTCGCTGTCAGCGTTGCGGTTCTGCCTGGGTGGCTGTGTAAGGCTCCCACAGGTCACGGACATGGCTATGATGAGGTGATTGTTAAGTATCACGCTCTGTCACAACACTGCACAATGTGCTGTCTTTAAGCCTTCCGGCCAACGCCGGTGTTTTCAAAAACACACTGTAGCCTCCCACAATGCCCGTCTGTGCGTTGGAAAATGAATAGACTAAACGGGGTGGTCTTGTAAAGCTGCTGTCAGATTCTGCCGGTGTGTGTCTGTCCCTGTGTCTCTAAGCACATGGGGGCCCTTTTTTTCATTTTATTTTATTTTTTTTTTGCGAGTGTGTCGAGTGTTTCATTATGTCTCCGGAGTGTGCGCTCACACACCTGTGTGTTGCCTGTGTTTGGGCTTTTGCCCGCGTCCAAACCTCAGTTGGAGCACGCTTACGTGTGCGTGTGTGTGTTCATGCGTGTGCGTACGCAGGGCTTTGAATTGTTCATTGAGCTCTCGATGACTCCCAATGCTCCTCATTCCGAGCTGGAAATGTTGAAGCCGCACAGTACCTGATTCCAGCAGGTCTTTTTTACAGCCACAGAGAAAGCGCTGAGTCCAAACTCAGCCTGAAACCGCTGATTACGCCACACATTACACACAACACCCCCAGATTTTCGCAGAAGAGCCTCACAGTGTTACTGAGGGCTTCGGATGGATTGGAAAATCTTCCCTCAGGATCAAATTTAAGGGACTCCTTCTCAGCCGTCGGACAGAAACAATTTGTCGCATGACTTGCGTTCAGACGTTGTCCTACAATGATAGCAGTTTCCAGGTGTGTTTGGTCGTTATTTTGTGCAGGGCCTTTACAAGCACCTCTGTCGGCACAAGAGTGAAACTGGCTTCCATCCTCTCATTTTTGACCCAGTTCTGTTTACTATAAAAGTTTATGAGTAATCTCAGAAGAACAGGGGAGTGGAAGAGGAAGGAATGAGTGAAACAAACCCTGTTTTCTTCCATTTTTTCTCCCTGAACACAAGATTTATTGTAGATTATGCTTCTTCTTACTGTTGCAGTCTCTTGTTTGCTTATATACGTATACTACATAATCTGAGAAGGTATAACCTATAGTGAACTGGATAAAAATCCAAAATCTGAAAATATTTACAACAGACAGCATGAGATATGTTCTGTTGTATACACCTCCTTTAATTTGTCACGTTTAGCTCTAAATAAGAGAATCATTGGCACTATTGTACTATTGAGTCAATTAAAGATTGATTACGTTTTTGTTAATCAGCTCTGATCAGTGAGCAACAGGCCAAATACTGAAAAAGAATGATCTTTTTCTCCCTCTACAGTATTTTCGATACTAAAAACTCCCACCACCTATAAACGCATCACTCAGCGGTGACATTTTTAACAGTTTAACAAAATTTGACAAAGATTAGGAACATATGATTTGATGTATAAATGGACATTGCTTTATTACACTTTAATCTTCTGTTGGATTTAAAAGTATTACTCTATGGAGAAACTATGGCTTATTTATATAAAAAAAAAACAATTATTTGACATATTTGGCAGGAACAAAAATTGTAATTAGACAAGATAATCAAAATCAATATGTCAATCCTCAAAGAAAACTGAAAATTGCTAAAGAAAAAAAAAAGGAGAGACATATCTTGTTTTATCAGTCACACTGAACTTTCCAGAGGTTGTACTTCTTTCACAGGTATATTTAATCCTTTTCTTGCATTTAATTTCCAGCACAAGTATTTTTCAGCACTCACACAACCCCGTTAATATTTTTTGTGGCCGCCGTTTTCGCTGATCATGAGCTCTTGGCTGACTTTGAGACACAGCTGAAGCCTTCAGAAAGCCCCCAAACAACACGCTCGCAGCTCTCTGAGCACAGATCCCCTCATGTTTTGTCGTGAGGATAATTAGGGGGGCAATTAGCACTTAAAAACCCTTCTCTGCGCTCCTCACTCTACTGATTCAACTAAATGGAAAATTGATTAAAAAGTGTAATTAACATCATCCGACGAGGCCCTGAAGAGCCTTTCATAAGACAGTACAGAGGGATATGAGGGTTAATCTCATCTGCTCCATTGATTGTCACTCAGTATTGAGTGCAGTGAAGTGGCTCTGGAGCATGTGGCAGTGTGCACACAATGGAGCTGATTGTAACTCACAGAGGTAACGGTTTGAACCTTATTCATTAATAAACTCTTGTTACAGAACTGAAATCTGATGAGCCTTTTATACAAAAAGTAACTCTCTAATATAAGGCTTAATATGAGAACAACGGCGTCATGCTGACTTTTCCTCAGATTCAATGTGCTGGAATTGTGTGCAAATTCTCTTCACGCCCTTCTGCATCATTTCATAGTTCTGTGCAAAACGCACATGTCGGTGACTGTTGCATGGCCACCTTTCTGCAATGTGTCATCCTTCTTTGCAATAGCTGCACAAAGCTGAAGATTGCTCGATATGCCTATCTTTGTCTGAGTACATGATTCTCCTGTGAAATCTGAAAGTGCATTTTTGCATGTTTTTGCTCTTGTTTTATTTCATCCACCGTCTCACGCCTTTCTATTTTCTTAATTCTTAAGCAGTGTTCAATTTAAAGCTTTTTTGCATGAAGTCCTGCCCCCTGTGAGTTTATTCAGTTTTGATAGCGTTAGCGAATGGCATACCTGTGGATATGAGGACATCAGCAGGGAAGATGCAGCAATGGCAGCGTAACAAGTAGTCCAATCATAACACATTACCTCTTTATGAGCGCATGGGAAAAATGACAGAAAAAATTCCGCACTATTAAAGGGAACAAGGTCAAATATAAGCTACACTTAAGCCTTTAAATTGTATGTGACAATTTTGTAAAAAAAAATAAATAAATAAATGTGAACTACAGAACGTTCGGTGTGTTCACTGCCTTTTAAGCTGAGGCAGCAGGTTACCGCTGCTCTGACTTAGAAAGCCTGGATTTTTTGCAGTCAGTGATTACTTAAAGCTATTGTTAAAGTGTTGTTGGGATTGTCTTTGTGTGTGTGTGCGTGTGGGGGGAAAGTGGGGGTGTTTGCTGGTGGTGCCTCCAGACCCGTGCAGAGTTGCTACCTGTTTGTGTTTATCCATGGTGATCTTCGTGGAAGCGGTAGAGTTTCCCTCCCGCTCATAATTGCCATGCTTTACCCACTTGTGTGTTCTTAAACTATTGCAGATTCCCTTTTTTTTTTGTAAAGTAATTCATTTATCAAAGATGACTCATAGACCACAGAGTTTCTTACTTGTGGAAAGTTCAGCATGCAGGACATCTGTGCCTGCAATTTGTTAAGAGTTTCCTTCACTTATGGGTGTTTATTATGATAAATTTACTTTTGTTTAAACACAATACTCCAAATGTAAAAACTTGCCTCTTTGAAAAAGTGTTATTGACATTCCTTGTGATTTTTATATACCTAGCTCTCCTTTTGGTTTTCAACAGCTTCTGTCTTCAGCCTCAGTATCAGCGTCTGAGCGGATTTTCCACAGAATAACAAATCTGCTTGAACCGCTGTTTGATTGTTTCGTAGCATCAATATTTTGGTGACCTCACAGAGGTGACGGCCCGTTGGAGCTCGGTTCTGTTTGTCCGCTCGAGCCATGTTAAGCGCTCCATTTATGCGCGCCCGTGTGTTTACAGTAAAGTTGAAGTAAACATGGCAAAGAACGAGAACCCTCACACTTGAGTTCCTTTCATTCTTTTGGTGAAGAAGCAAAAATGTTTCTCTTGTTGCCCCCATATTATTTTTCAGTATTAAGATTTGACTTAAAAACAAAAATCCTGAAAACAAAACAAACAGCCCCATTCAATTTAGTTCGCCAGAGTTCTTCAAATGTCCTTGAACTCCTCCGATGTCCATGTAGGTCAGCGTTTCCAACACAGTGCAGGAGGCTATCTCTTTTATCCACATATTATTTTAAAGCATATCGTTTTTTTCTAGGACAGGGTTATCACTCTCCTGGGAAGCAAGACTCATATGATGCAGTGATATACCCATGGTTCCTGGAGGAACAAGCTGAGATATTATGCAAAACTAAGAACCCATTTCTTTTTTCACAAAAAAGAAATGTTTTTTTTTTCCTAAATCACAAGTTATTTTTAGAAATCTGGTACCAACATTGGACCTACATAATTCATGTGTCTTCCCTACCAAGCTTAATTAGTCCAAAAATGTACATTTTGTAGTTCATCTACAGTCATAATAATGTGGAAAAAATGATTTAAAAGGCTTATTTTTAAAATGTATTTAAATAAAGAGTGTGATCAATATCGTATTTGAGATTTGATACTAGAGATGATCGAATGCAGCACAGACTAATTAAAAATCTCCTGCTGGATGTTTCAAAGCTAGCCACTCAGGGTACGTGTCATTTAGTAAGTGTCTGTCAATCCGACACAAGTTCTTTATCTCTGCTTAAGCATGCTGCTTAAAGTCGGAGATGGCCTCTTCATTGACTTTGCAACTCAGTGTTATTCAATCAGTCTGACAAGCAGTGATTGTTGGTCAGTTCTCTCAAAATGACAAAACATCTCCAGCCTGCATGCAGCCAGATTTATTTCACTAACGCCTGTTGATGCATATTCCACACCTACCAAAGATCATGTTTGAAGCCCTTTTCTGCCATCTGGTGTTCTTCCTAATTACTTAGCCTATTTTAGCTACACCAATACTTGCACACTACACATCACACATGTTCAAATTATCAATCTCTATTTGATTTAGCTTCTACTTGACATAAATAATCTTTTCATACAATTGTAAATAAAGTTAGGCAGTAAGTTGTTAAAATGCATATATTCCTTTTCCAGTGCTCATGTCAGACAAAAACTAGATAGTACTTCACTAGAATGACTTAAAAATAACAAGGATTAGTGTAGCCATTCAATATCTTCAGATCCCACTACATCTGCAACGCCTATTGTCCCTAACGTTAGATAACTGGGCACTCACAGTCCAGCAATATTTAATACAGTTCAAACTAATGCCTTCATATTTTTTCAGCTTTGGGCAATCTCGTGGCTTTTTATTTTGTCTTACCAACCTTCTCCTGTAAGTTTTCCAAAAACAGCCAAATGAAAATATTCCAGATATTCCTGAATATTTAAAGTTTCTCCTGTTCTGTACAAGTGTGTAAACTTTTTTTTTTGTCCTGCGGCAATATTTTTCCTAATATTTTAATGTTCCCAAAAGTCTTATTTTATTGGATGCTGTACGACTCCACGATTTACCAAAAGGCTCTGCTTTGGGTCAGCCTGACTTGCTCGGTGTGATTCTGAGTATGATGTCATTTGCCAGACGTAAGAACAATGACAGACGCAACAACACTATGTGCTACAGAATACCTCATTATCCTTATTTCGACAGAGATGCTTATCGCAACCTGACATGGAGCCACTGTGGCTCTGCTGCTGCAGCCGCGTTATTCAAGAATGCCCTTCATGAGCCGCCTACCTGTGATCCACGGCTTCCCAGAAGCATTTTCTCACCCGCTCCACATCAGTCCCCCAATGCACTTCTAATAAATTCCTCCATCATCATTGTCATGTTGACACAGCAGAGGAAGTTGATACGCTTAACGTCCAAAGCGTGCTGAAAATAACCCCATGTGTGATTGTTTTGCAGAGAAAGGCCATTGTGTGTCCATGGGAAGCTCTGCAGTCGCAGGGTCTCTCAGCTGATTCTTTAATGTGACCGGCACCCACTTCCCCCCATCTTTGCCTAGATAGACACTCACCTGCTCAGCAGGCCTTTGTGCAGCACATGCCGTATTGATTGCATGTTTCGGAGAAGAAATTTGTGGAGCACGTCTTGGTTTAAAATGAAAGCAATGCAGAGGTGGTTTTACTTCCCTGCTTGGAGATCCTTCCTTAGCTGATGAATTTAATTTAACTCAACCGCTTCTTCAGCAGTTTGCCTGTTTATTTTGCTCGCTGTTGAATTAGCAAGCTTTCTCTCCACACAGTAATTTACCACTTCCTGCTCGCGGTAATTTTTTGCAGCGCGTCGTCATGAGGCTGTGTATTTATTCAGTAGGATGGTTGTTTGTGCTTTCATTCATATATCCAAAGATGGATGTTTCATAAGATGATTAATTGCAAGTTAACGAGTGAGTGTATTTTCGTGCGTACGGCAATCCTTTGCGGTAGCTTTGTGGTGTTTCAACCATGTAAACAAGTGCGGAAATCTGTGTGTTTATGCACCAGGAACTACCTTAAGGGACATTCGCTGCTGCTCAAATGTGGTAGTGTGTAAAAAATATAAATTGTGCCACAAACATTCGACCAGTACGGAAGAAGACAAGGGCTGCTGAAAAGAAAAAGGAAGTTTTGATTTTCTCTCAGAATTTTGACTGTTCTTTTAACTTTAATCTCAGCATTTTGAGATTAAAGTCAGGATTTTTTCCCGTTTTTTTGAGTGACACTTATCCTTATCCAGGACAAGCTGCAAAAACTGAACAAGTTACATCAGTAGCTTTGTTCAGTGCTGGTTTATTTTACCTTTATCCAAAAAAAAAACAACAAAAAAACATGTCTTTTAAATCATTAAAACATATATATTGTGTGTTACAGATCTTCTACAAAGTCACTAGAGAGATTTTTCCTGGCGAGGAACTACTACTTTTCATGAAGGCTGAAGAGTATTTCTGCGACGCAATGGCTCCTGATATTCATGGTACGCATCAAACGCACAAATACACACACTTTTTCCACTTTTTTCCAATGCTCATCTTTTTAGACATCTCACTTTGTATTACAAAAGCTTCTCTTTTTCTCACAACACAGAGGAGAGGCAGTACCGCTGTGAGGACTGCGACCAGCACTTTGAGTCCCGCAGCGAGTTGCTGGATCACCAGAAGGAGCCGTGTGGGATGCCTCCCTCTGCTTTCCTCAACCCAGGTTTGACTTCTGTTTCTAAACAGGCATGCCTGTTTCACTCTGCTGTAAACGCGGAGCTGTGACGAGTGACGAGATGGATGAGCGCCTGGAGAGGGCGAACAGATATCTGTGTTAGGTGCTAAAGCTCTGAGATCACAGAGGAATAAACTGTGAAGGGATGAGTCCGACGGATAGGAAGCGGAGATTTATCTAAGCCTACACGCGATAGATGTTCAACAAAAATCATTGTTTCTTGAGACTCTGGTACGGAAAAACAATCGTAGTTCATTGTAAAATCACAATTAGTCTCCGTTGCAATTCTTCTGTGGAAAAAGGAGCAGTTAAGGTAAAACATACACTTTAGGTTTTGGGTCATTTATTTGTGTAATTATGCCAACATGCTTCTAGCAGAGGCAGTGCATGTTAGGGTTTCAAACCCTCTCAGATTTCTTATGCTGTTCTTCCTACAACGTGACGGAGGGATCAGAGTTTTATTTCACTGTAAATAAAACAAACTCCCACGTCAGCTGAGTGGAGTGCAACCCAACATCGGTTGGATATTTAAGGAAAACCATTCAAACACAATAAAACGTGAACGTCTGATAGAACTAGACGTAGAGAATTATGGGAAATATTTGAAGAAAGGTGTCGGTGTGAGATCTTAAAAAGTTTGAATCAGGGATGAAGGAGCTATGCAATACACCTCGTAAGTTTTCAGCCTTGTGCATGTCCGCACATCGTCTTGTAAAATTCATGGATCATTACGCCTCTGTGTGTCTGTCCTCCTCATGTTCTTCCTTTGTGCACAGGAGAGGACGCTGACCTGACAGCTCAAGAACCTCAAGATTTGCGGCCCCTTCATATGTCTCATGGCCTACACGAGTGTAAGGAGTGTGACCAGGTCTTCCCTGATGTCCAGAGGTATGCAACGAACAGCAACATCCAACCACCTGAATTACCGTAGAAATAAAATATGTCCTCTTCAAACACCTAAAAAGTCTGGCGTGTGCATGTGTTTAGCTCTTCTTCCCATGATGCCATTAAATAAAATTTACCGCTTTCAAAAATCACCCAATAAGGAAATGAAGACCACATGCATGTAGATAAATCTCTTTTAAATATGGCAGGTTTTTTGACAATGTTGGTAAGCCACAGTAGCATCAAGTGATAGAGTTATGGAGAACTTTAATGGGGAGGTTATGATAAGAATTTAAGCCTTGGATGTCTCACAGACATATGTTTAGTACATCACCTTTAGATTACAGCAGAGAAGTAAACAAAAAAGAGGGCAATTGTTGAAACAATGTCATCAGAAGACGTGCTTAAAAGTAAGGAAGGAAAGCTTTGATGGGAAGATAGATTGACTGAAATAAAAATAATGACAAAACTTGAGAAAGTTTGAGGGTAGATACTTTGGTAAGGCGCCCTGAGCGATCTGACAAATCCTGACTGTTGTTTTTGTTTTGTTTTTTTCATTTTGTCTTGCTGCAGTTTGGAGAACCACAGTCAGTCGCACTCTGAGGAGAGGGAATACAAGTGTGATCAGTGTCCCAAGGCTTTCAACTGGAAATCCAACTTGATCCGACATCAGATGTCGCATGACAGTGGCAAGCACTACGAATGTGAAAACTGCTCAAAGGTAAAGTGATGGAAGGGGCTGTTCAACAAATGCCTCTTGTCTGCGCACCCCTTTTCTCTTTCTGCACACGTTTGCTGAATCATATAGTAACTCCCCTGTGCGTCTCTTTGGTTGCTCCCCCCAGCAGGTGTTCACAGACCCCAGTAACCTGCAGAGGCACATTCGCTCTCAGCACGTCGGGGCTCGGGCCCATGCCTGCTCCGACTGCGGGAAGACGTTTGCAACGTCTTCGGGCCTCAAGCAGCATAAGCACATTCACAGCAGTGTCAAGCCCTTCATGTGTAAGTCACTAAGACCCTACCTATGTAAGTCTCCTCAGTACATTATAACAATAACAACACGACTTTATGACAAAAAGAAAATGATGATTTTGCAGAAACTGTAATTGATCTTTTTTCAGCTGTTTGGAACGTCATTTACTCTGACTTTTTTTTTTTTGTACTGTTTGGTGTCTAAACAAGAATTGTGCAGTTTGTTTTCCTCCTGCCTCAGCACCTTCATATTCTGCTTGTATAGTAATACCGGCCTGCCACTTTGTCACAGTGACCAAGTGTGATCTGGTGAAGACAGAGGGGCTAACAGCCATTTTTTTTTTTCTAGGATGCCTGCTCACTTAAGCATACACTTACGCCCCCTCTCGTCAACACCAGCCAGATCCAAACACGTTTTGACCTTTCACACTTTCACTACCACAAGAGATCTGATCTCCTCCTTCCCCTGAAGCACTGTGATCTTTCCCCTTTGCCCCTTCAGTCTTTTTCTTTCCTTTCCTTTCCTTCTTTTATACTTATGCAAACTTATACAAACCTGTCAACACACTTAATGCATCCTGGGTTTCAGGCACACACACGCACACACACACACATAAATATATATATATATATATGCATAGGCAGGAATGACTGCATCTCCATTGAAGACCTCATTATTCCCCTCTCTCCTTTTTTCCTCTCCTGCCTCCTCCATGTTCACCATTCCTCATAAATAGCAACCACATGTACAGCCCTGCGAATAGTCCATTTGCTGTAATCAGCAGGAAATATGCAGGTTTAAAAACAACTAATGGCTCTGTTAAAAAAAAAAAAAAAAAAGAGAGAGAAATGTGACAGCTGTCTGGACAAGATCATGTGTGTGTCTGTAAGATGTTTGTTTGACTGACTGCCGTTGAAGGACATGTATGTGTTTTGGAAAGAAGTTCTGTACATTCACAGGACTCTGTTTGCGTCTCGGTGCACGCGATGTGTCGAGGACGTGTGTGTCTTAACACTTTTCTGTGAGACGGAAGCACTCAACTCTATTACTCTGTTACTTCGTCTCTCCCGAATGTGTTTACACGATCGGCCCTCGGTTTGATAACGGCTGATTACGTCACTTAAGCTATGGATCAGATATCACGTTCCGTGTGTAATGCGTGTGAGCTGCGTGTGTCGATAAATGTCACATTATTTATGATTTATGATCAGGAGACTTGTGTTAAAGTTTGTCCAGGCCCCCGTAGCCCTGCTTGTTAAACACACACTTTATAGCTTCTCTGACTTTTCAGCTTGAGCTAAAGGAACCTGACTACCTCAGTGGCCATGTCTGCTGCAGGGCAGGAGCTACAGCTAAGTCGTGGTTCAAAGTGCACTTAGCCATCTGCCAGACTGGAATGTTTTTTGTGATATAGTCTTTATTGTCTGTGCCTGTAATGTTGCTCGGCGAGAGAGATTTTTTTTACAATTGTAGAAAAATGTGCAAACAATCAAAAATCAAAATATGGTGAAAATCAGTCAAAAAAATAAAAAGAAAGATTATGAGCAGAGGAAGTGACAAATTGTCGTTTTGTTCAAAATGTTTTTGGCATTTTGACTACTTGGGCACTTCATACTAATGACATAAAGTGTTCCTTCTTAAAAAAAAAAAAAAAAAGCTCTTTAAAGCACATTTGCTCCAGTTCTCTGGATCTATTGAGTCCTCAAAAGACTGTTTATGTGAATGTGTTTCCCCAAATACTGCTCTTCCTCTCCATCTCTTTCATTTGCCTCTCTTGCCTGGAAGACATCCAAAGTATGCAGAGGTCTAATTGGAGAGTGAGCCATAGAATATTTCCCTTACCTCTATTTCAACATCCAATACCAGTCTGAGCTAGATCAATCACACACATATACACATGCCTCCAACAATCAAATTCTTATTAATAGTCTGAACAACGCATCTACAAAGAATCCTATTGCGTGGAAGCAGACAACTAGGAGCGAAATGCATCTCAAAACTGACAAAAAAGAAAACGGAAAACAATATAAACATGTCTTTTTCAACTCTTCCGATATCCAATAATATGTCAAACACAGATAAGGCTGACATATTAATAGTGATGACAGAGAAAATCAAACTTTGGTTTGTTTTTGGATCGGGTGTTGTTACTGTACGCCAGTGCCAAGACAGAGTGACGGCCCGATTGACTGTGGGAAGGTCACTAAGCGCAGGATGACATGGCCTGAGGCATGGGAACAAGGTGAGGGGGCCGAGGGGCTGACTCAAGAGGCCCGGAGGGGGGTGAGGGAAGAGAGGCAGCAGAGGACGTGAGACCTGTCCCTGGGAACTGGACTGCAGGATAGGATTCATTCAACTCTGCTTCCTTTACGGACTTAAAATAGAGCCATTGTACTGCATGCGGCTGAGAAAGTGTGTATCTTTACGTCTACATGCCTGCGTGCGTGGGTGTGTGTGTGTGTGTGTGTGTGTGTGTGTGTGTGTGTGATTTCATTTCTTTTGTGTTATGAGAATATTCTGTGAATGTGCCTGCCTGTCCATATGAGTGTCTACGTGTGAGTGTTTGTGTGGACTCCTTGGGAGCGTCCCTGGGAGGACAATGGGCCAGAAGATTCCTGGGAATCTGGTTTGATGTGCAGGTGATGAGTGGCAGTGACTGACTCATATCATCAAGCAAGCAGATTCCCTCACAATGCCAGGATCTGGACACACCTTTTCATTTTGTTTGCTGGAGACCAAAAAGTCACAGTGATGGGAAAATGAGCATAAGCACTAACGGTGTTTCCTCCTCCCCGCACTTAGTCATTCTAATGGATATTAATTAGAGATATGAAGACATGTTATCTTTTCCACACTGGTGTTTTTGGTTCAGTGTGTCATGGGCATTAATGCATTCTCCATCTGTCTCTGTGTCCCTGCAGGTGAGGTATGCCACAAGTCCTATACCCAGTTCTCTAACCTTTGCCGGCACAAACGCATGCATGCTGACTGTCGCACACAGATAAAATGCAAGGACTGTGGGCAAATGTTCAGCACCACCTCGTCCCTCAACAAACATCGGCGCTTCTGTGAAGGAAAGAATCACTTCGCAGCAGGGGGGTTGTTTGCGCAGGGCTTACCACTCCCTGGTACCCCCGGCTTAGACAAATCGGCTCTCACACTCGGTCACAGCAGCGCTGGACTTGCTGATTACTTCGGCGCAAGCCGCCACCATAGTGGGCTTACTTTCCCTGCAGCCCCGGCATTTCCTTTCAGCTTCCCCGGCTTGTTTCCTTCTGGACTATATCACCGGCCACAGCTCATTCCTGCCACCTCCGCTCCTGTCAGACACACGGCTCATGCACCTGTTACAGGGCCTGGTGTGGAACTAAGCAAAAGTCCTTTGCTTCCTCCGAGCCCTGGCGCTCTGGAGTCTCAAGAACTGTTGAAAGCGCTGTGCAAAAATGGCAGTTCACCTGGAAACGACATGCAAGACTCAGATCTTCCCAATCAGGGCTCCTCAGTGTCCGCAAAGCAGCAGAACAAGCAAAGTGACCAGTCTGAAAGCAGCGACGTGGACGACGTCAGCACGCCGAGTGGGAGTGATCTGGAGAGCACAACGGGCTCTGAACTCGAAAGCGACATGGACAGTGAGAAGGAGAGGGGAGTTGCTCGAGAAAATGGCAAAGGTCCAAGGAGAAAGGCCACTGAGAGAGACCCTCAAAGTCCCAGCTTGATAGGGAGCAGTACTGCTAAAGGCTTTCCAGGCCAGTCCCTCATACAGTCGTCACTAGACGAGCACACGGCAGTAACAGGGGCTGTAAATGACTCTATTAAGGCCATTGCCTCTATTGCAGAGAAATATTTTGGCTCAGCTGGGCTGGCTGGCTTGCAGGACAAGAAGGTTGGGTCTCTGCCCTACCCCTCTATGTTTCCACTGCCTTTCTTCCCGACTTTCTCTCCACCAGTTTACCCCTTGCCAGACAGGGACCTCAGACCAACAGGCGTGAAGGGTGAGCCACAGTCGCCAGGAGATGATTGCAAGAAGGCTCAGAGCAAGTCATCTGAGTCACCATTTGACCTCACTACCAAGCGAAAGGAGGGCAAACTGTCCCTGTTTGTTCCCACCAAAACCGATGCCGCAAACGTTACTGGCCAGGACCAGCCTCTCGATCTGAGCCTGGGCTCCCGGGGCCGCGGACAGATTCCGTGTCAGGAGGAGACCAGGAAGAACAAGAGCTTTGAAGAGGAGAAGAAAGCAGTGGACGCTCCTAAAGCAGACACCTCCTTACAGCATGCCAGGCCCACCCCTTTTTTCATGGACCCTATCTACAGGTATTGTTATTCCCAGTATCTCCATTAATTGCATATTGCAAGAGCGAAGACGGGCACTTCTGTGCAGTCAACACGAGCTGATAGAAATCTACTATTAGCAGGGTTGAGAAGAGGAGAATGAGCGATCCGTTTGAGACTCTGAAAGACAAGTACATGCGGCCAACTCCAGGCTTCCTCTTCCATCCACAAGTAAGTTGTGACTGTAGGAGCTTGGGCAACGTAGGGCAAAGAGGGTATTTGTGCTCCTCACTTTAGGTTGTGTTTTGAAATGACAGGAATTCAGATGAATTTGATTAAATCAGCTAAATCCTGGGTGACTTTAGCCACACTACAACTTGAATCTTAGACTCTGGGAAACCAGGTTTATAGATGAGAGGGCAATGTGGCGCTGACCCTGTCTGTGAATATTATGATTTTTTTTTTTTTTTTCTGAGAGGCTCCTATTCGCAATGGGTGTCCCGGGCTGGCCAAACAGAATTAATGAGGATAAGTATGCACCCCCAGTTTTATACAAGCTACTGCCCATTGTTGACTATCTAAACCAGATGTGGCACAAAGAAAGGCCACATTGTGACACATCTTCTCGTAATGTGTCTTTGATTACAATATAAAAAAATGATATGCTCTTAAAGCAGTGATTTCTGCCCCTGCCTTCGCTGTGCCAGCACTTTCAGTGTGAGGGTCCACAGAAGGCTCGTGTCTGCGTATGTACTCCAGTGTGTGTGCCTGTGTGTGGGTATATGACACGTCGCTTTGGCGTTCATTTGTTCAATCTTACCCTGCGGGTGAGAACGGTCCGTCGGAAAGTGAAAACACCACTTTCTCAGGCGTATGACTTTTTTTTTTCTCTCTCTCTCTCTCTCTTCCCTTCCCTTTTTTTCAGGCCGTTTCAGGTCTGGTTTTTACAGGCTGTTTCATTTGTCTGATTTATGTCTCCTGTCCAGACTGCGGCATGGCCCAGCCTGCAGCAGCCACATGGTCGTCCCACACGCCCTAATGAGGTGTCCTATCAGTAGAAACACTAACAGAGTGCTTAGGCCATCTTTATGACTTTATGATGTCTGGACACACAAATCATTCCCACAAACGCCAGACTTGCATAGGTCTAAGCCAGACTAGGCGAGAGGTTCTCCTGTAGACTTTAGTGTGGGTGCAGTATCGGTCACCTGACTCAGTTGTGAGCAGCATGTTAAAATAGAGTTTGCAAAACTTAGGGGACTGGGGATACTTTTCAAAACCTTGAGTGATTCATCTCATTATTTCCTGGCAGGAAATTTTACTGCGAGCCAATACTGGGTTAGATTATATTCTGCAGTTGGAATTGTAACCTCCCATAATGAGCTTATTGAACACCAGAACGTGTTGGAAACTATTAGTCTCTCCAGGCAAGCCGCTGCCATAACACAAGAGACAGACACTCCATTGCTCATTCAGAGTTAATTGCACCAAGATTCCTCCTTCCTCTCTGTAGTAATATGTGTTGATTCATCCACCACGTCTTGGTTCTGACTGCCTTCTTTTTTTTTTCTCCCTCTCTTCCGCCCCTCAGTTTCGTTTGCCAGATCAGAGAACTTGGGTAAGTTCCTTTTTGACCTGGAGTGCTGTTCCTCTACCAGTCAGACCCTGAATCATAACTTCATGCATGGGCTGAATAAGAGTTTACACAAGGACATTTGCATGGCTTTCAGCCTGTCACCGTCGCACACGAGCAGAGCACAAAATTGAATCGCTGTCTGATATATCGCTACGATTCTCATCACGCATATTTAATTGCGTGATATTATGTTGCATGTACAGCACCTTGCTAAAGTATTCACGAACATTGAAAATTTTTTACCTTACATCGCTTTTTAACCGTTTTTTTTTACTTTTAATATTCTATGTGGTAGACTAAGACAAAATAGCACATTAATATATTATTTTATTTTATAGTATGTTCAACCCTATCAGTGTGATATTTCTATTTAAAGACCAGACTAGCCAAGGCTTTAGAGGCTTGGTTGAGAACAAACGCTGAATTTGCTCTGGTTCGATTAAACCACAATGAAACTTTTTTGGGTCCAAATGGGCGTCAGATTTCATTTCAACAGCGATGCATTGGCAGCATCATGCTGCAGGCACGTTTTATTTTAGTTGGGACAGAAAAGTCCATCAGAGTCACAGCAAAAACAACAAAACAAACAAACAAACAAAAAAAACTCTGCTGGGTTTTGACTTGGCAGGCTGAATAGAAATGCAAGCCACACGTTTCAGATCTTTTTCTCTGTTAAAACTTTCAAGAATAATTTTTCTTGTTCTCTCCGTTACATAACCATATGCTCTACTATATATATATATAAGTCAATTACATCATACAATAAAGGACATAAAGTGCTTTTGCAAGACACTGTAACTGAGCATGCTTTATTTATTTGAAGTAACATCTTTACATTCACTCTCTACTCTAATTAACGTGGAACATTTTAAAGAGGGAATTTCCAGCTGAGTTACACCCTCTCCATCTAACAGCTCTTAACATGTGTTTGCTTAGCTGGTGAATGAAGAGGGATTTTTCTCTTTTTTTCCCTACATGAGTGGATGGGAGGGATAAATGCAAGGTGTCCTCGTTTGTGTGTGTGTGTGTGTGTGTGTAGTGTTTGGTGGGATTGGGGTGTGTCTTTGCTGCATTAGAGAACGGGTAACAGTCTCTCTGGGATTCTGTTGGGCTGGGTGTGTGTGTGTGTGGGGCGGGGGAGGGCAGACCCCTCCCTCCACACATCTGGTTCCCGATAAAGATCAACAATTGAGAATGCATCTCGCTAATTAAGGCCCTAACAGCATCACTGACATCTGAAGATAGCCAATCAAGTGCTGGTCCCAGAGCGACACTATAGCAACAAGCAACTTCACAGACACATTCGTGCTCCCTCTCGGGAAAAGACAGGGAGTTTCGGGAGGTATGCGTTTGTGTTTACGATCGCCCAAAAGCGTGGGTGGGTTCGTGTCGGTGTCTCGCACAGAGATGTAGGTGGTCAAACAGTGACCTTATCGAACTAACTTACATGCATAACAGACTCCGTGGGAGATTCCTTAGACTGATTTTGTACAATCTAGCTAAGAAAACGTGCAAATTAATAATAGCAATAGCAGAAAATTAAGGCACAGCAATACTCGTGTTTTATGTGAAACACATAAACTCTTACATTTGAAAATCCTGGCAGAGATCAGTACTAAAAAAATAAAAAAAAAAAAAACTGTTTGGAAACCGTTCCGAATTCCCCAGTAGATGGAGCCGAGAGTGAGCTCAAAGAAAAGTCTTATCGGACAAACACGATACCGCCGACAGCCGTAGAGGCCCTAGTGTTCCCGAGATTTATGGATTCTCATCAAGGGAGGCAGGCAAACTGACTTCTTCGCAGTTTTCTGAAACAAGCCCAACGAGATACACATTGTATTTCCAGGAAAGATGTGAAAGCATTTAATCTCCGTTGAGCTCGCTCTGGCTTTCTCTCTGTCGCACTTTGATTCATGCCGCGTAACGCTGGCATATTCATAATCAAACAGTCCTGACACTCCACATCCTCCCTCGGTGGGACCGTCGACGGCTGCGGCAGGAACTTTACACTCGGCCGTCACTCTTAATCACTTGCTCCCAACTCTGAACTTCGGCGCCATCCATCAACCATCAGTTCCTCTCTTTCTTCCAGACCCTTCACTGCCTCGTTTGCATGTTCTTTTTTTTTCTTCCTTCTTCTTCTTTCTTCTTTCCTGTTGCATTCCTCCTCCCTCCCACCCCCTCCTGTAATCATCAAGTCCTCCATCATATTCTTCTTCTCCGGTTTTCATCCTCTGTTTCTTCTCTCCCTGTCTTGTCATTCTTGGCGAGAAGCCTGAGAGTGACAGGGGGTGAAAGCGGGAGATGGAATGTCAGAGTCGGAGCAGGGCTCCGGTGGAGGACCTGAATCAACACTGATTTGTCCCCTTATTGAAATAAGAAGACGAAACAGGCTGAAAATTCAATACACGTAAAATAATGCAAATTTGTGTGGGCCCTTTAAAAGACGGAGGGGGAAAAAAAAAAAAGAAAAACTTTGTGTGTGTGCATGTGTGCGTGTGTCTACGATGGTCTGACAGGCCCTGCGGCCTACTGAGACCCCCACCTCTCGCTCCCCCCCTGCAAACCCCCTCTCCTCCCCAACATCCCGCCCCTCTCAGCACAGCGATATCATTATTACCCGTGTCTGGCCCTTGATCAGTAATGTCAACATCTTTCATATTGACGAATGTGCTGTCTGCCCACATTGTGCACAGAATGGTTTACAGCCCAGCAGTGGACATGAATCACTCCTCTGCCACACACGTACAAAACACACACACACACACACACACACACACACACACACACACACGCACGGACGGACATACGTTAGGGCAGCGTTACGCAGGCCTACCTGAAAACGCACAGATGTGCACTGAGCTGGTAGAATCGCCCTCACATACAGCGTACATGCTTTTTACTCATATAAATAGACGCACATAAAAACACATTACAGACACATTCCTCTTTCTCACACACATACGTATAGTTTCCGTTTTGTGCACATTTCCAGGCAGTTAATCAACTAAGACCACCAGAGCTTTTTTTTTTTTTTTTTTTTTTTTTTCTGCTCATGTGCATCTACCCAGCACACATTTCCTTGGAGAGTTCTGATGAAAGTAAATGTTCAGTTTCATTAGTAGATTGGCTGTAGTCTGTAATCTCCTGTCTGTGTGTGAGTGCATGCGTGCGTGCGTGTGTGTGTGTGTGTGTGTGTGTGTGTGTATTTATTGCATGCATGCTTTATGATTATTTGTTGGCTGCATTTAACATTTAGATTTGCACAGCTGCTTGCTGCTGATCATCAATGGGAAGATGACATGTGTTTGTTGCAGAAAAGTTATGAATCAGTGTCAGATCCACTTGTCATGCCCCATATCAGCTGTTTCACCTTGCGATGCATGAATCATTGATGAATGTCACGATAAAAATGCACCCAATACCTGTTTCGCTTCTATTCAACTTGTATGACGCCTGTAAACAACACGCATCAGTCAACGACGTAAACAAATCTGTAAATGAGCCGCCAGGAGTCATTCAGAAAGTTTTAGGCGTCTCACAATTCTGTAATGGCTTTTTTGTCTTTGTTACAAGAATTACATGGCACATAAAAATATAATGAAGCTGTATATTCCGCATCATTTCCACTAAGCCTGCTGTTACACTATATTGGGTGCTACATTTTGCTGTGTACGTTTGGTTGGATGTTGCACTCGGATTCAACAATGTGAATCAGCCCCTCACGTCCTCCCAAATCGCCTGTCTCTGCAGATGACGGCCATCGAGAGCATGGCGGAGAAGCTGGAGACATTTGGCTCCTTGAAGCCGGAGACAGGAGAACTGCTGCGCTCCGTCCCGTCCATGTTCGACTTCAGAGCTCCGCCCTCCACTCTTCCAGAGACACTGTTGCGCAAGGGCAAGGAGCGCTACACATGCAGGTAACTCTGGTACTGATCTGATAAGAGCTGTTTGATTATTTATTTCCTCCGAGGACGGAAATGTACTTTTGGTTTTGTTTTTGTTTTTTTTTTTTTAAATAAACACTTGTTAAGATTGCATATGTTAAGCACTGCAAATGAATATAACTGTTTTGTAGATACTGTGGAAAAATATTCCCTCGTTCTGCCAACCTGACTCGCCATCTCAGGACTCATACTGGAGAGCAGCCTTACAGGTAATCCTGCTCTATAAACTCTACAAGCCTTTTCCTGTTGTAGAGTCGGCCCAAGGCATAAGCACACTAGGAATCTCAGAGGCAGAAGGCCTCCGAGAGCGGAGGGATTTTCAAAGAAGACCACAAAATTAAGTTGCAACGTTTATCTTTTGTACAAAATTAACTTACAGTTTTCTCCCTCCCATCGTCTGCTTACTTTCAGAGCCCTAACTGGAACAGCAAACTTTTGTCTAAACAAATAAAATATATGTATCTTTGTCAAAAGGAAAAAAAAAAAAAACAACAACAAAAAACAAGTTCTCCTGGGTGCTATCAAAAAATATATCATTTTGAAATGACTTGGAGATTTGGTTAAACTGTCTGTAAACATGTAGTGCTCTATTTGTATTAATTTATTTCATGCTGAAAAACTTAATATTCTTAATGTCAGACTGACATCGAAGAAATAATAAACTTATATGATATAAATAATATAAAGAAGCTATAACTGAGGCCCTCGCAGAGCTCTGTTCAGCCGATTAACAAAAAAGAAAACAGTGTGACTTAGTGTTGGATGCTGTCTCTACATTAGAGTAATAAAGATTTGTGTTGTGCTTTGAATACTTTGTGCTAGCTTCTCCATCTCCATTTGTCTTTCTGCACTTTATGAAACTAACCTAGCTGGGGGGGTTTTCTCTCTCTAATCGAGAATTGTGTTTGCACAAAAACACATTAACTCAAATCTGAAATAGGGAATCTAACATTTCCTCTTCTGCAAAAGAAAGCAGCAAATTTCAGTTCGAACAATAAAAAAGTACAAAAAAAAAAAAAAAAAGGTAATTTGTTAGCAAGACGCAGACGTTTTCCCAGGGATTACCAGACCACAGTTTGAACGGAGTTTATGTGTGTTTTCCTATGCCATAAGCTTGGAATAATTATCCCACTGCTAAATAATTTACCCAATGAAAAATGATAACTGTTGCTTTGGTGACAGAACTGTGGGGTGGAGGAGGGCTGGGGCAAGGGGGACAGGGGGTGGAGGTGGGGAGGGGTAGTGGTGAGGAGACGTTTGTTGAAAATCGGGGGGGATGAGAAGTCCAGACTTAGCAGCTGTGGTCATTTCTCTTGCAGTTATGAGGCCAGACTCAAAGCAAGCTGCAGGCTTTGGATGCAAGTGAGACTTCCTTGCTGTCCAAGGGGGTCGTCATGACATTAAGGAGCCCCCCTCCCCCCCAGACCCCCTCATTTGTGTTACTGTGGTCCTTAAAACAAATTTTTTCTCACTTTGTTTTGTGTCCATTTCATTGTGCACGCAGAAATTCACTTTTGCACATCAGCTGCATTTGGATAATGAATACAACCTTGCTGAAGTTATCCAGCTTTGTAGTTACCAAGGTGGAAGAATGTTGGCCCAAAGTTTGGAGGAGGCCTATTGACCACAGGGGAGAGAGTAAGACAGATGTAGGCCTTTCCTGCCCCAGCCTGATAGCCCACAACTCTACGTGCTGGCATGCCATTAAAAAGATCACCGCTGTTTATTGTAATTCCTTTTTTTTTTTCTTCTCTTGTGTGGAGATAACCAGGAGGGTTCCTGAGGGACAGCCAAGAGAGCGAGCTAATTCCACCAGCAAAAAAAAAAAAAAAAAAAAGATGTAATCTTCTCGTATAATTTTGCATGAAGAAACTTGGCAGGAGCCCCTAATTTTGCAGGGCTTGAACCAAATCTGTTGCGTGCTTATTTTGTGAGAGAAGAATGCAGCTTTATTGCGCTGGCTGGAGATAAGAGAGCAGAGCTGTTTCACCTTAAACAGGCTCTTCCATCATGTGTGAGGCTGGGGGACTCGGCATGTGTGTGTGCGCTGGTGTGTCCGGCGTTACCGATTTCAGTTCCGTTTCCCACAGAAATAAACGCCAGCTTCATTATCCATCTCCTCCTACGTCACTGTTTATTGTTGAACGTTTGTTTTTTGTTTTCTTCTTTTATCCGCTCTCTGTGCAGGTGTAAATACTGCGACCGCTCCTTCAGCATCTCCTCCAACCTGCAGCGGCACATTCGCAACATTCACAACAAGGAGAAGCCCTTCAAGTGCCACCTGTGCGACCGCTGCTTCGGCCAGCAGACCAACCTTGACCGCCACCTCAAAAAGCATGAAAACGGCCACCTGTCAGGTGAGCCCCGAACCCTACGGATCTTCACACAGAAGTCTCCTCTTTCCAAATCCCCTCCAATTTATGTGTTTTGTGAAATAAAGCTGATCTGCTTGCTTTTAAGACTCATAAATGATTCTGTACAGGAGAATAAAAGTAAACTGCCTTGATTTGAAGGAATCTAGAAGCTGACAAATTAAGCAATATAAATCTTCCATCCATCGTCGCCTCTGCATAAATTGGCTCTGGATATTTAATTATTTTTTTTTATTTTTTATTTATTTATTTTTTTTTTTTTTACAATGAACTGCTTTCATCAGCATATCACAGCTCACAAGTTTGTTCGGTTGCGTCATTCTGAATCAGCAGAACGAGTGGTGACAACTGGTCAGCAGCCAACATCAGCAGGGGAGGCGGCCACTTAATCATGCCTAATGTACTATCAAATACAAATGTATTTATTAGCTAAGCTTTTCCTTTTGCGCATGAGACAGTATATTTTCTAACTGATTAGATTAAAGGAATTTGGTTTCTACCACAGTTCTGCATCTACCAGTGATGTCAACTGAGCCTAAGCAGCAGGAATACTGCCAAACTGATATATGGCGTGATACGAACAGATAATATTTCACAACGGCGTAATAAGTGAGAATGCACACAGCGCCTTGGAAAAGTATTCAAATTTTGAAACACTTCCTCGTTTTGTCATGTTAACAATCTCAGCATGAACCCAGCTGTTCTGTTAGCGAACATTAATGGAGGAACGGCATTTAGAAAACCAAGAAACATAGCAGAAAGGTCAGTGCCAGTTAGTGGAGAGTTACGTTTTAAATCGATATCTCACAGTTTGAGCGTCTCACAGAGCTCTGTTCGCGTGAGATTAGTTGAGGTCTCACCAAAACCAAAACTGAACTTTATTTTGCAAAAACAGCACTGCTTTTACACCTTACACACACCCTATTTTACACACATAGTGGTGGCAGCGCCATGCTGTGGGAACTAAGCTTATGGCAATCCCAGAGGAGACAGGACAAGAAAAAAAAAAAAAAAACTGATGAAGAGGTTTATCATCCAATAAAACCGATATTTTAGCTTTTTCGTGTTTTTCTGCAGGAACTGCAATGTCGTCCCCGCAGTCGGAGTTGGACAGCAGCAGTGCCATATTGGACGACAAAGAAGACTCCTATTTCAATGAAATAAGAAATTTTATTAGCAGCGCAAGTCAGAACCAGACATCACCAGACCCCTCTGAAGAAGGGTAAGCACAGCTTCCCGTGTTCCCTTTGTCAGATCTGCATCTACACTGAAGCTCTTTTTTTTAATTAATGTACTACTCAAGTAGCTTTAATATGTTACCTCTTATCAGCCTGTTTATGCTTATATATGTATTTTTTTTTTTTACTCTCAGGCAGTCTCTGTTATTAAACACACTACTTTTAGGGCTCCTAATGAGAGACCAATCATCTGTGATAATAAAATCCTGGATTTTGGAATTCCTGTTGAGCTTTTAATACCGTTTGCCATTCGGCCACAGGGAAGGAAAGATATCTTTGTGTGTGCAAAAATGTCCGAGCGTTATGCAAATTGGTCCTTGTTGTGGCGATTAGATCAGAAAGCAGTTAGGAGGGTCGCTCGGGTCGCTCCGTTTGTTTTTCCATGTCTCACGTTGGTGGGATCACAGATTGGAGATCGCGGATAAGGCCTGTGAGAGCCGGACCGGGTGGTAAGCTATCAGGAGGGGAACTGGAGAAGAATGGAGAAGAAATGGTGGCGGGGGTAGAGGGTGAGGGGAGGCTGCAGCAGCTAGTCCGCCACATCTGGAACCAACATGTCTGCCTACAGGAAAAGTGTAGATGGGGGTGGGGTCAAAGGGTCGGCCTGTGTTTCCTTTCAAACTGCAGTGCTCCTGACTGCTCCTGATAGATACTTTATCCTCAGCAAATTACCACGTTTGAAAGCGTAATTAGCGAATCTGTTTTCTTAATCACAGAGTTCTCGCTCTCTTCTTTGGAGTTAGCTCCTTCTTGCAGCTGTGCAAGCTCGGGACGGCACGAACACTGCCCTGACAGTGCACGGTTCTAAGCTGGAGCTGCGTTGGAAGAACAACCGCATCCGCTGCTGATGACTATCAGTCCACAATTTTTCTCATTTGTAATATTAGCCCCTTTTTTTTTCAGACAAATCCAGTTCAGGTATCCCATTTTTTCCCCCTTCTCTCTTGTACTGTTGGGTTGTGTTAGCCTTCCGATATTCTCATTGTTCACTTCTCAGTGTTTTTTCTCTGAAGCCTTTGTGCAAAGAAATGGCATTTTTGCAAGCTGACGAGAGATGTCCTAGAGTGTAATTAGTGAATCAGTCTTAATGTGGTTCCAGATGATTTGCCAAATGGTGGTTTCCTGTGGTGCTGAGACAGAGGGACAGATTAAGACTCCAGCAGTTTGGATAGCTGGCCCCCTCTCCCTCTTCGGGGAT
Source organism: Poecilia formosa (assembly GCF_000485575.1). Classification (NCBI taxonomy): domain Eukaryota; kingdom Metazoa; phylum Chordata; class Actinopteri; order Cyprinodontiformes; family Poeciliidae; genus Poecilia; species Poecilia formosa. The sequence continues at coordinate 246,296 of NW_006800274.1, forward strand.
AGAGGAGTAGGCCGGTTGGCAGCTCTCTCATAACTCTCCCAGCAAATGGGGCTGTCAGCTAAATATTTGGCCTATTAGATGAATACGAGATAGTAGAGAAAATAAACAAAGAGAGAGGCAGAGCACTCCATTTAAGTGCCCCAGTGATCAGCCCAGCGCTGCTGTGCCCAAAGGGGCCCCAAAAGCTTGATGACAAACTGGATTCCGGCTTTGCTCGGCTGCAGATCCTCCACTTCTTGCTTTGTTTATCTCGTGGCGTCCACAGTTTACGGTTTAAACTGAAGGACCCACGACAGCACGCAAAGCTTTCTTTACTTACTTTCTTTTACAAAACAAAAAAGACCAACAGTATAGATGGGATTTATATTTATTGTTCTGTGAATGATCCTAATCCACAGGCTAAACGGAGGCCTGCTGGAGGAGGGGAAACCCCTGATGCCCAGCCACGGATCACGTGACCTGGAAGATGAGGAAGTGGAAGACCTGGATGCTGAGGAGGAAGAAGCGGAGGAGCCGAGGAACAGTCCTCCGAAGACAGACGTCAAGGTGCATCCCAGCAGCGTCGGCGACGATGAAATGGACTTCAGTGAGCCCAGCAACTTAAACCTCAGCTGCAAAACCTCTCCGAGGAGGTAAATGTTACATGAGAGCATCCACCTATTAAGATGTCTCTTGAAAGCCTTTTTTAATTTTTTTATATTTTAGACAATTTTTAAAAAAATATTTTTTACACACTTCATTAATTTATTGTGTTACACTGCTCCAATATCGAATGAATACTTTGCTGTCTGATTTTAGTGGCTCCTTGATTGAACATTTGTGCTTGTGGAAGCACTCTTAAATCTTATATTATTTCATATTTGCAATGGCATTTAATTCTATTCTATCCTATTGCCTTTTCCTAACTTCCAGGTATTCACATGAGGAGGAACAGAGCAGCTTCTCAGCTTTGGATCAGATCCACCGTTTCTCGGATCTGCGCAAAATGGAGGAGAGCGAGCTGAGTGACAGAGACGGAGACGGAGATGGAGATGAGGACGATGGATCCTTCGCCTCCCCATCACTCGCCAAGGCAGTCAAACAGCCGCTCTTTAGAAAATCCAAGTCTCAGGTATGAGGAACATCTCCAGTTCTCCCCCAACCCTCCATTTCTTCTGGCATTCCTGGTAAAGATGTGCTAAATGCTTAAACATGAATACTTCCTATATTGCATTTGTTTACTCTCAGACTGAAACATTATTAAAAAAAAAAAAAATTCTACCTCATATTTAGTAAGGAATAACAATCAAAACATTAAGAAAGGCTATTTTTGATATGTCTTTCCAGACAAAGCAATTCTTATTAAGATGCATTTGATGCGATGTAAACCAGAAGTAAGAAAAACTTTTAATTAATATTAAAGCTGCAATATGTAATCTCCATGACATATCACAACATGGTGACAGATTCAACAAATATGCAAGAAAAAAACAACAACACATTTTTATAAAGGTTATATACTGCAGCTTTAAGGACAATAGGTTTGTTAGATGAGTTTTATTTCTTTGCAGTCATAACCACAAATTATACATATATAATTTATGTAGTTACCTGCAGCATTGTTTGCATGTATTTGTGTGTGTGTGTCTGTGTTTGGAGTGGCTCCAGCTAACAGCTGCCTGTCACTCTGTCTGATCAATTTAGCTAAAAGCTAAAAGAGGGTTGAGCTTTCAGATGAGCTACTAATTCTGAAATGTTGGGGAAAAACAAGATGAAACAGTGTTGCCACATGGAAAGTGATGTAGTTGGGTGACGCAGGGGTAAAGTGTGCGACCCATGGACAGAGTCCTTAGTTCTCGATGGGTTTGAGTCCTGGTGCAATGACCTCTGACATGCCCTCCCCCCCTCTCTCTCTCTCACAACCTAATTTCTTGTCTCCAAAAAAGGCCACAAGAGCCAATAAAATGACGTACCAACAGAGTGGTACGTCGGGGTTACCAAGTCGCCAAAACAAAAACTCACTTCAAGGCTTTTTCTCATATCTTCACCAGGAGTGCCAGTAATTATGTCCTTTTGTTTGCCTCCTCTGCACGAATCACCATATTCAAGCTCTGCGTCCCTCTTCTGTTCCCTCAGGCGTATGCCATGATGTTGTCTCTGGCCGAAAAGGACTCTCTCCACTCCGCCCCCCACACCCCGGCCACCATGTGGCACAGTCTGGCACGGGCTGCGGCTGAATCCAGTGCCATCCAGTCCCTCAGCCACGTATGATGACGCCTAACACCGTTGCGTTCCACAACCCCTGACCTGATTACGGCAGCGGGCGTCCCGCCACAGAGGCTATCAGAGGGTCCCAGACCGTCCACAGAGTGACTGCTGAGCAGAACCATGACCCATCTGACTGCCTTAAACACAAAGCAGGGTCACTGTAACCACACAAAACCCTTTGGCAAATACAAAAAGTTAAAATTATTATTAGTTTTTTTTGTTTTCACAATAACAACAACAACTAAGTTGCGGTTAAAAAAACAAACAAAAAAAAAAGATGACACTAAAGTAATACAAGTCTGTATTTATTCTTCAGAGTTTCTCTGTTTTGCACAGCAAAAAGGCCGCTGATGCAGACGAATAACACGGATTTTGCTGGCGTTGTCGATGCTCGAGCGCATCCGGGGAACATTCTTGAGAGTCGGTTCCAGCGTAGCATGTTTCGTTGCGTGTAAAGCAAAAGAGCAAGAACGCCAAGTCAAGTTTCGCCCCCACAGAGATCCGCAGACGTTCGACTTTTGGATTGAAAGCTGCTCCTCGTTCAGACGGCAAGATCAGCACTTGAATATTGACGAAGCATCTGCGAGAAACACGTGAAAATGAGTTCAACTGAAATAAGGCCAGTCCTCCTGTTTGTGTGTCTGTGACTGCGTGTGTCTGTACAATCACAGCACTGTATGCGAGTTTCGAGCAGCGCCCCATCCTGCCCACCTGCGCTATGTGTGAACGGATATAAATAGATTGTCTTTTTAGTGTAAGAGAAGAAACGATGTTTTGTTTTGTACTTTTCCTTGTTTTTGTTATTTACTGAGATAAGTAGCCAGTGCTGACGATAATTGTCATTCTGTAAAGGGCATACGTCTTTTTTTTTTTTCAAAAACTTCTTGAATTCATCCTAGCCGACCGACAATACCACTAAATAGACTGAATGCTAGTTGTTAGCAACTCCATTTTCATGTGTCTTTCTTTTTTTTTTTGTTGTTTTTTTTAGACAATCATTTGTTTTGTTTTTTATTTGGTTGGTGTTGTTGTTATTTGCTGTTGTATTTTTGAGAATTGTATTTATTTCTTGGCAAACTGTAGTTTGTTTACTGAATAGCACTGCTCTTAGCCCAGGAGAAAGAGGGAGATTCCCACCCCGGGCCAATCCTGATCCCCAGTCGTGGGGCTTGTAGATTACGTTTGATTGCCGCATAGTATTAAAAATGCAGTTCACTCCTTACTGTACTAATTAAACCAGTCAATTAATAGATTTTGTTTAGTTTTTTTTTTTTTTATGATTCAGTTGAAAAAAAGGAAGAAAAAAAAAATCAAACCGTTTAAAGGACAAACAATCAGGTTTAATTCGATCCGAAGCGCATGGATGGTCTGTAAAGATCCGTATCTGACATTTTCTATGATCGTCTGAAAAGCTTGTGTGATGTTCGGTTCATGTTAATTCCTCGTGCCAAACTTATGGTAAATAACAGAATACTTTTGTTTATTCTCCCGTTTTGAGGGACCAGACTTCTTTTTTTGTTTTTGTGCTTTTTGATTGTTTATAATCGATTTTAAAAATTAATCAGCAAGTTGAGGTACTTTGTTTTAATGCTTTCTACAATGTAACTGTTATGCATTTCAACTCAATACTGTGGGAGGAACAACTAAGAAAATAAAAGAATACAGTGTAGATTGACTTGTTTTCTGTTTAGTCCTCTTCTTTTTTTTCCTTTTCATTGTCTTACAGCTCCATGGCAGCCCATCATTTTGGCCCAAACTGGAGGCATGAGTCAGAATACCACCTGGCTTTTTCTCCTGGCGCTCCCATGGCCTCCAGGAGCGAGGGAGAGCCTGAACTCTGCTCCTCTTTCTTTTCCTCAAGGCCTTGGCTCACATTTAGAGAGGGAAGCGGAGAAAAGGCGGCAGAGGGCTTGAATGTGGTAGTGGGAGCTGAGGCAGGAATGCGTCCTCTTTATTTGTGTCCATTTGTGGGGCATGATGGATGAGGTGGGTAGATGTGATGACCTGGCTCATCGCTCAAACACTCAATAAGAGTCCCCTTCCTGCAGCAGGCCTCCCCATCCGGCCAACCAACCCCCCTTCTTTGTCGCTGCTGCCAGCCAACGTGGGCGGACATTGTGGCTGCGAGGGCAGGAGCCCTATTGTCCGACGAATCACTCAACTTGGGGATGGGGGTGCAGAAACTGGGCATGTCAGTGAAGACGCTTGGTGCTGACGGTCCACATTTACAGTGCTCTTGGCACCTTAATGGATGGGTTGCTTTCTCAAGGCCTTCGGGGCTCAACGCGGCATCCGGCTTTGTCGAGGTCACACAGGGTCAGGCGATACTGATGAGGTCAGTTTGGGTCACCCAGCTTCGATGAGGTCAGCTTCATCATTGGTGGCGATTCCGAAAGTCATGGCATAATGAAGTGGTGAGGATATTGCCTTTGACCATGCGTTTTGCCACCTGTGGACTAATTTTGCCTCGCAAAGCTGAGCTGAACTTTCTCCATGGTAGCGACGTTACAGCCGCAGGAATTTTATGTAATGAAACCTTACGGAGTAGCACACGAGTACAAGGCTGAAAATAATTGTCTATTCTTGGAGACAGTTGCCTTAAAAGCCAGAGAAAATATTTTGTGTGAAATTCACACTAGATCAGCACTTTCTACAATCCTCAGACCAAACCAGCCCCGGCCACCAGCTTGAACTAGTCAGTAAAAGTCACTCGCATCCCATTTTCTCGTCCATTTTAATGTTCGGTTTGAAGTTCAGCAAGTCATCTTCACCACTGGAGAATTAAATGCATTCGGTTATTCTTGTGATTGCTTAATTCGCCATTTGTTTTACAAGTGACTAAAGTGTATTTATAAAGCACTTTTTCACAGACACGAACAAAGCACTGTGCAACCAAACGACAGTTAAGTTACACAAAGTGTAAAAGCAAGGCTTGAAACCGCAGTAAAATCATGACATGAAAGCATGGGAGAACACGGTTTTCACTTGGTTAGTCAGCAGAGCGAAGCTGCAGCGGGGGCAAGCCGCTCCACAGGTTGGGAGGCGCAAACCCGTATCCCTGATTTTGCAGCGGAGTACGAGGAACAGCCACAAGATTCCCGGCTCGGGGTCAAAGGTGACAAGTAGCAGAGTGTGGACGAATCAGAGGGCTGCTCATTCAGACCCCAGTGGGTGAGAACAAGGACTTCAAATCAAATTTGAAAATCCACTGGGAGCCAGTGTGGAGGCTACAAGACTGGAGTGATGTGAGCGTCGTCACCAGATTTAGTAAGAAGTCTGGCAATAGCTTGCAGACGTGAAACTGATCGTCTGTCCAGACCAATAAAAAGAGCACTGCGGTGGTCCAAATGACACAAAATACAGCATGAATAATGTTCTCTAGATTTGCTCCATGACCATGTCCCTTATCCAATGTGTAGCTATGACATGAGTTAACATACAACACTGCAAAAAAAAGCTCCCCGACAGATTTTTGTCCTATTTTGTCACAGTTGGATGTTTCAGGTTATCAATTTTTTTTTTTATAACACAGAAAGACAACCAATACAGAGCGCAGTTTTCAAACAACAACTTTACTTTCTTACATAAAAGGACAATACAGTGAGGTAAAGATTCAAACCACTCCACTCCTAAACGACACAAATAAAAAGATGTTGGCTTTTAATTTGAAATATTTTATTGTCCCTGGGAGATCCACACACAATAACTCTCACAGAAACAGAGAGAGAGAGAGAGAGAGAGAAAAAATGTATTGGCCAAGTTAAAAGTCTGCAGTTAAAAAAAAATGCAATGCCATTTTGTGGGTTTTAATATGGCGGTCATGCTTGAAAATTCTCCATTGGAACAATTTAGTAGAGCAGAGTTGGCCTAAATTCCTCCACAGTGATGCAAAAGTCTCATTGACAGTTAGCATAAATGCTTGATGGCAACAATCAGTTAACAGGGTTGGAGGCAAATTACTCTTAAACGTAGAATTACGTTGGCTTGAATGAAGTCAATATTAAAAAATTGTATATTAAAAAAAGAAACCCGTAAGCAAACAAAATGCTCTTTTTTTTTGCAGTATCGTAGGCATCTTCAGAATTTTATTTAGAGGTATCATAGTAAAGGAGGAGGTAGAATATATTTCGAAAGGATTTGCTTAACATCCCTTTTCTTCCACTTTTACAATGAATGAAACACAAAACGTTTTGTGGCTGCAATGTGACAAAATGAGGAAATGCTCCAGGTTCATGAATACATTTGCAAGTCGCTGTGTCTTCATAAATAGGTGTTTGCACGTGCCTCTGTCTCCTGTAGTTTCCCAGTGGGGTCACAGGTCATGACGGGTACTCGGTGGGCAGTGCTTCGTGGAGCTTGGAGCCACTCAGCTAATGGGACAGCTGGCAGAGCCTCAGAATCCATCAGGCCTCATTATGGCTCCCGTTCAGCCTCTCTTTACTCCCCATCTTCTGTCTCTCTCTCTCTCCATACCCCTCCTCTTTCTTCCCTTCTCTGCCACCCTTCTAGACGCGGCCGACCCTGTTTGGCATGTAGCTGCTCCACTCGCCTCACTGGGACATACATCACACCCTGTGAGCGGGCCGGGCCTCCGCAGCTGGCAGCTCTCTCCCTGATTGACTTGGCACCCACGCTGACTCAGACACCAGGGAAACCACTGGGGAGGAGGAAGAGGAGGTAAAGACGATTGAGGGTGTGTCTCCCTAAAGAAGGTATTTACTAACAGCTGGCATAAGTGGGAGGTATAGAAGTGCTTGTTTCGGTCGGGGGCACGGGGGGAAACTCCCACAAATCATTTCAGCAAGTTTCTTTTGTCTCAATGATCCATACGTACAAACAACTGCAGGCTAATCAGACGACCCTCCCTTCAGTCCCCCCTCAAGTCTTGACCCACCCCCTGACTTGTTTTTTTTTTTGTTTTTTTTATGTATCTTTCTTTGCATTACTTCTGCATGCAGCCTTGTCAGCTCCCTCTCCACGAGCAGAGGAGTTTAAAGTTGTGGTTTTGTTGCTCGGTTTGTTTCTTTCTCGCTGGAAGCCACGGGTCATTAGTGTTATTGATGGACACTCAGTACAGTTCCAGAGAACAGGCTGAGCAAGAGCGGTGCGGAGCAGCCATGCACATGGTTTTATTATGACAAACCTAATCAGGACAGGCGTGGTGGCACAACCAATTGGAAGGCCTTCATTTGCTCATGGATTAGCCCAGACTAAAAAAAAAAAAAAAAAAAAAAAAAAAAGGGCTCTGCAGGCTAGCAGCTTCGGTTTATCCATTTATCCAACGTGGGATATTTCTGGAGCAAGCTGAACATAAATAGGCTTTATATGTTCATGTTGATGTTCGTGTGCAGACTGGAGTCCGAGTTTCCTTTGCAAGCTCTTTCCTGCACACGACTCCACCTAGTGGTACAACTACAAAATGTGCCTCACCTCATGTGGCCATCATTTAGAAAATAACCCCAAAACATAAGTGTGATTTTTTTTTTTTTTTTTGTCCTCTCTTCTTTTCAAAGGCCTTTAAACATTAAGAGTAAAAATTTCAATCTTAGCAAAACACACATCCAGAGTGTGGGAGAGTTTCTTGATATGGATCTTTGTGGAGCCTTTTACGTTTCACATTTATTTTTTCAGTCAACAACTGCCCTAATGGTGCAAGACGTGTTGAAATGATTCCCCCACCTCCTCCACTCATTTCTTTATCTGCGCAGACAGCTTTGTCAGCGAGAGTTCAAAACACCACGGCCCTCTGGGGGATCCGGTTCAACGCAGAGGGCCAGAAATGATCTCTGGGACGTGAAGCTATGGCAGCGAAGTGATAGAATCTCTTTTGTGAAGAGTGGCGTACGCTTAATTACAGCGAAAAAGTACCCATGATGCGATCTTAGTGTTTACGGGCTATTTCATTGCTGGTTTCCTGCCACCTCCCCCCCTTTTCTCTTTCTCGGCCTCCTGATAAGTACGTATCCATGCAGCAGCTTGGACTTCTTCTTGTTTTTGCCAGAAATCTTTAAAAATTTCATGAAGAGATAATCAGAAGAAAATGTACATTTTTAAAGTTTTAACACCATTCAGGAAAATAAAAATGCTCTCTGAGGCAGCTCCAGAATCAAGATTAAACAACAACAACAAAAAAATGGTCTCAGTCATGAACTATAATTGTAAGCATATTTAAAGTCTGGTATTCAATATCTTCCAAGTCTTACCATAAAAATGTATCCTAGCGTGCCAGCTCCCTCCTCGCCCATCTTCATGCATGGAGGGGCTGATACAGTGGTGCAGTGGCCACCCAGAACACGGTGGATGGATGGCCTCTCTGGGCCTGTTTGACTGGAAACAGGTGTGTGTCATCTGAAGATGAAGGCCCAGCCGATAAACATTATTGGAGAACATCTGCTGCTTGTCACAACACAGGGTGAGCTGCAGCGCTCCAACATCCATCAGCCACACCGGAGACTGGATCCGTGTGTGTGTGTGTGAGGTAAGGGGGCTCGATCCTTCGGTGGTGAGTCCGTTCACCCATCACTCACCCCGGGGATGCTGGATGGATGGTGGAAAAGGGGGAGAAGGCTCGGTCCAGGCGCTTTGCCGGACCGCGTTTGCCTGTGGCCATTAGTCGTGGACATGCTCCAGTGAGCTTGAAAAATGTCACTGGGAAGTGTGCACTTGCTATGTGATGCGCACACACACACACACGCATAGTCAGACACACAAGTTAAGATCAAATCTCAGGTGCACGCACACACACGGATACACACACACAGTGTTATTGTACTCAAAATTCATTGAAATCGGTACGAAGCAAAATGCTATGCTAGAAAACGCACAGTTCCAATGTTTGCAAGAAACAAAAGAAGAAAATATTAACGAAACACATTTCATGATTTTTACGCAATAAAGCACAGCTGATACATGACCCAGATCGGGGACTGAAAGATGTAATTTGTGTTTTAATTATAAGGAAAACGACAACAAAGAAGATAATTGATGAAGAAGCTTAATTAAAGTATGTTTTCAATCTTTGGTAGATCTTTTGAGTAAAAAAAATATGTAAAGATAACACTATTGCAGCCTGAACTAAATTGTTTCAATAAAATGACTAATCTAAAATATTTTTTCCTCACACAATATGTGACATAGGAAAAAAATGACACAGACACAAGGTTTTATTTAAATAATAATATGAATGTGCAAAACATTCTTTGGCTGTGAACGTCACTGTGTACACTGACTTCAAAGGCGTGGAGCTGGAAACAAGTTTTATCTTATGGGAAATAAGTCAACTGTCAGGGAGAAAAAACCTTTTTACAGATTGACTAAGAACTTGCTCGTACCAAGACAGACTTTAATTTTCTCACCACCATGTTTCGCGTGAGCATGGTGTCATGAAATCCATGCAGAGTTCTGCATTCAGCACAAATTTGACTGACTTGTCTTATGGCTTGTGCTTCTTGAACTTCATGACTCAACTCCATCACTAGTGTGTGTGTGTGTGTGTGTGCGTGTGTGTGTGTGTGTGTGTGTGTGTGTGTGTGTTTTAGCAAACTCCTGAGGCCTTCACAGAACAGCCGTAATAAAACTGGGATTAAATTCAACATAAGTGGCCTCTTCTGATTGAGCCATCACTATCACTGGATGCACTGGATTTTATTAAAGGGCACCAGATTAAAGAGGGCTTAGTGCAAATGCATGCCACACACTTTAGATTTTTTTTGAAAACCATTCACATTTTTCTTTTACTGTTACTCTGTGTCGAACAATCGCATACGATCGCAACAAAATCCAAAACGTATAAACCAGTGGTCTCAAACTGCAGTCCTCGAGGGCCAGAGCTCTGCAACGTTTAGATGTGTCACTGGTCCTGCACACTTGAATTAAATGTTGAAACTGCCTCACTAGCATGCAGTTAAACTCTACAAAGCTCTGCTAATGAGCTAATATTGGAGCCAGCTGTGCTGAAGAAGAGAGACATTTCAAATTTGCAAGACACCGGCCAGCGAGCACTGGAGTTTACAAAAGTAAGAATACTTTTCTTGATCCTTTGGTGCCTGAAAATATTGTTCTATTGCTTGAGTTCTCCTGTACCTGTACATTTACTTATGAAAAACGTCATGAAGTTGCTCTTATTTTAATGGTTTTAATCAAAAGTATCATATAACGTTGTTGCTACACACTAAAAGTTTGTTTGAAATGCAAGAATGCAATTGAACGATTGCTGAGCTCGTTGTTTTATTGTGAAGTGGATCATCATTACTGACTCAATATATGTCAAAAAGGATCCAGTTTCATTCAATGTAAGCACCGACTGTTCTGCAGGTATTTGTGTGTGTTGGGCCTGTAGAACCAGCTTGAATCAGACCTGAGTTTATGGTCCTCCAAAGACGTTTCGCATGCTGGTACCTGTGGTTGATTGTCTCCGACTCAGTGAAGGAGTGCCAGCCTCTGACAACTGAGTACCAGCTCCATAGATCCAATATAAGCTTCTCAGAGATGATCAGAGCGAAGCTACGCTGAGCCAAGTCCCGACTTTGAGTGTCCAGTCAGGAATTTTCACCCCTGTTTGGGTTATGTGGTTTTGCTGCCTGTTCTTCTATTTCTGTGAGACACAGACATATTCAGCACTCCTGAGGTTTGGTGCAGCCGCGCTGAAAATGGAAGACAGGAGAGGAGGGGGGAAAAAAATAAAAATGCAAAAAGACATCAGCGCTAGTTGAAAATCAAAAGCAAATGTTCAGGGGTTTCTGCAGAGGAGGTAAATGCTCTGTAGTCTCCCCCGTGCGCTTTGCTGCGAGTAGGTAAAACGGAGACAGCCTAAAGCCCAGCCTCATGCTGAGTGCAGATTAAAATAGCTGTCAAGAGAAAGGAGCGCCTATTGAGGGAGACAGGGTGACATGCAGAGTGATGGCGCTCAGCCTCTCACACTTCAGGACACAGTATTTCACCGAAGCTGGTTCAGCTTTACAGCCTGCGACCTTATGTCCCGCTTCGCTTTAGCTCCGCCGTTTTACGTCGGTGCAGACGCGAGCGGGCAACGAGGAACTCGAGTTTACCTTTGCTACAAGTCGAGCCGAGCCAGGTGAGCGGACAGAGACATCTGCCGTTTACCCGGTCACAGTGGGAGCCATGGAAACACTGGCACAGCAGGGAGCAGTCGGGGCCAAAGTGGTCTCCATCACAGCCTGACGGGAGAGGCAGAACGGGAGGGAAAGAAACACGAGGAAACGAAGGAATTTGCTGCATTAGATAAAATAACGGGAACGTTAAGAGAGCTAACAAAAAAATATGGATCTGAGATTACAGTACTTTTTTCACATCTCTCTCCCCACTGGCCTGAGGGACAGAGACATCTACCAGTGGATGGGTCACACGACGCCTCGTCAGCACAATTACAGGACTTCAGACAGTTCAGTCCAAAGCTGCCACTTTCACATTCTACAAGTCAAAAAGAAAACACACACACACACAAATAAATCATTATTATTCTGAACATTTTCACATCTTCCTAATAGTTAATAATCTGCCTCTGCAGCATATAATGATTAAACATAACATTATTTTCTAATTTATTGAACATGATACCATGTGAGTATATAATATTGCTTTTTTTTACACAACAAACATTTTTGCGTTAGATATTAGACAAGACATACATGCTCTCACACAGGCACATACACATCACCACACAAGTGATAGATTTTTATAAATATTTTTAATCAACCAATAAGTTTGCTTCTCAAGGGAAATGAGAGGTGTATGTCCTCGAAGATAAATATTGGAAAAGCAATGCCAGAAAATGTAAAGAAATAATTACTGAAAAAAATATATATATTTATTGGCATCACAACAATCAAACCCTTCTTATAGTCACAAACCGGCTTTTTGAACATTTCCACTGTCGTTACCGCCCTAATCTTTATCTCTCGCCTCGTCTCATCTATTAGATTCCAGACAAGATTGCCTGCATCTATTCCTCAGCTCCCAGTCACATTTTCTGCTGGTGCTGAAGTGGTTGTGTAGATACTCACACTGCTGCTGAGAGCCCCACAAGCAGGCAGGAGGCCAAGAGGATGTAACAGAAATGCATTAACCATAGGAAAGCACCTCACTCTTACTTGAAAAAAAATCCCCCCAAAAAAAACAACAAAAACAAATTTGTCTCCATAATCACCTAAAAAAGCAAAACCCTTTCCTGTCTTTGTGACAGAAAATATGCACATTTTCCCTGCTTGGTTTTATATTACAATATGTATTCCTTTTATGTACAAAGGAACGTAAAGTTGCACACCCTCTTTAACACAGGTGTCTAGTCCTTGATAGTTGCTATCTTGAATTTTTTTTTAAAACATTTTGTTTCATACTTACGCCTTTCGCATCGTGAGCCATAATAGCCTGGTGGGCACAAACATTTGCCCGTCACATGATCACATGCTCGGCCCATGTTACAGTCACATGTGAACTGACAATTCAATCCATAAAATCCAGAAGGACACTCTGGAAAAAAAAATATAAAAAATGATATCAAGTTAAAGTTACAATTTTCAAATTACCTGTTCATTCAGTTATTACCGAAGCGTTCACGAGTCGGCTTAAAATCAGGATTTGTAAGACTTTGCATACCATGTTGACAGTAGTCGCCGTAGTACCCAGCAGTACAGCTGCAGCTGCCAGTAAAACGGCTGCAAGTCCCATTGTTAAGACATCGGCAGTGCTGTGCACAATCAGGCCCATATTTTCCTGCAGGACAGGCTGAACAAATACACAAAGTTACAACAGACATGTACAATTGTGTACAATGGATGTAAGCAGTTAACACTGTTTTTGACGTAGACAAAAACAGACAGATGGTTAAACTCCTTCTAAATAATTAAGCTAGATCATAATAAATGGAAATCATAGACATCATCGTGTGAATAAATAGGGATTAAACTAAATAAAAGATGTTATCAGTAGCATCCATTTTTTTTCTATAAAAACACAATATGTTTTTGTAGGTTTCCCGACCAAAAATCTGGAACAACCACAGAGATTTCCTGAGTTGCAAATAGTAATTTTTTTCATTATACTTTAACTGTTAAAAGCAGTCACCAACACTCAGTGCACACTACTTCGAGCGACGGTGCAATAAAGTAAAACTATGTGGTTGGGTACATCTGATGGCTCAGAATACCTGTCTCACATTGGGGTCCAGTCCAGCCCAGTCCACACATACAGAACCCGTCAACAGGATCACATGCAGCTCCATTCTGACAGCTACAGGCGTGTCTGCACTGCAGACCGGAGCGTCCTTTCGGACAAGCTTTAGAAATGATAACACAAAGTCACACACTAACTGGCGTGTCCTACTCAAACACACACACACGCACACACACACACACACTTACAACACGGTACTGAAAGTCATCGTGTTTATTTAACCAACAGTTCGTTCATTACGGAGATGGCAAACTAGCCTAATTTGGCACTGATATAAAAGAATAATCATGTTTCTTTGGGTAATTTAGTGTCCGGAAAACAATAAGCAAGACATCTTTGATTCCCGTGTTTATTTATTTGCTCGCTTGCCAGATCCAGTGACACGGAACACAGAGAATGAGCTACTTCTACGTTTCTGTAAACATTCAACAAGAGCAACTTAAGAGGTGGCATGTTCAAGTACATGCAGCAGGCTGAGGAGGAGAACATTTAGCCCAAGCAGAACTGGAAACCCCCCGTCTGCAATCCTGCTGAATTGCTGATAAAAGGGGAGATTAAGAAAACGCGGCTCAGCCTCCCGTTTCCCGGGAATAAAAGCCCTGTGATCTTGAGAGGCCGTACTCTGAGGAAATGGAGAATTTGTTCCTTCAATATACAGTGAAAAATGTTGAAAACTACACCCTCATTTCGCTGCTTGTTTGTCAGTCTCTGTTGGGTCTCTCGTTTCCAAAGAACTCATTAAAGCCAATGGTTTCAAATGATGCATGTCTGCCTCAGTGGTGAGTCTCTGTTTACTCATGGGAATAGTAAAAAGATAAAAAGCAGAAGAAAAGCCTCGGTTGAAATCTGTGACACGGTGTGACTCAAAGTTAAACAACGAGCTGACTCTTACGATTTCAAAGATGGACATTTATTCTTACCGCAAACCTTCGGTAAGCTGCAAATACTCGTGCACCTTGTGGTCTTTGTATTTGAACTAACGTGCCTTTCTACCATGTAGTATAATGTTGATTGATCTCAGAAATAACAGCTTACCCTGTTGGCATGAGGCCCCTGTCCTTCCGGGGCCACATATGCACCTTCCAGTTACTGGATGGCACTGCGCTCCTTCAGCACAGGAGCACAGCTTTGCACAATCCTTCCCGTAGTATCCACCTGGACAACCTGCACAAACAAATGACTTTGTAGGACTTGAACAGAAATTTGAAGTAAATAAGTTGATTTTTGAGTGTTTTTTTTTTGTTGTTTTTTTTTTCAAACTTACGGGAACTGCAGTCGGCTCCAATGTAGCCCGGACGACAGTAGCATGCCCCAGTCCTAAAGTCGCAGCGCCCGCCGTTGACGCAGGTGCACTTGGACTTGCAGTTTGGCCCAAATGAACCCGCTCGGCACCCTGGAGGCCACACAGGACAACCAGAAAGAGAAAACAACAGTGATTTTATTTATTTTAGAGGTTCTAATGAATTTTATTTATTTTTTATTTTTTCAGATTTTTATTTGTAAAAACACATGCATCACTTCTCTTCCTCTCTATATAACGCATTAACCTGTGTTCAGTCTATCACACAAAATCCCCATAATATACCCTAAGGTGTGTGTTTATGACATGACAAAACGTGACATGGGGGTGTGAACTCTTCTGCAAGTTACTATGCCCACGTTCTTGGCATGTTCCTTACCATCAGTTGCCCAGGCAAACAGAAAACAAAAGCCCATGCTGTGAAATATGTCATGCTGACGTCACATTGCTAACAGCAGACTCACGGAGCTCACAGCGTGGCCCATAGTAGCCGGATGAGCAGCTGCATCTCCCCGTCGCGGCATCACACTGCTCATGGAGCCCGGAGCATCGGCACAGCTGGCTGCAGTTTTGTCCGAACGTGCCAACAGAGCAGGCTGGGATGACACAACCAAACACATCCAGCATTACAGCCACGTGAACAAAAGGCAAAAAAGCATTTCTTTAACAAGGTCACCAGCAGGATCATAAGGAGAGA
>NW_006800274.1:261800-309746 GCF_000485575.1 Poecilia formosa
TATATATATATATATATACTGAGACTTATTTACACAGGTGACCTGTTTCAGTTTCTGACACTTTTGTGATCTTAAATCTGCAGGTGAAAATAACTAAAAGCATAAAGCAACGAGTAAAGCGCCGCCGCACTAAATGATCACATTGTCCAGCCCTGCCTGGTTGTGCAGAAAAGACCTTAAGCCGTGCACACATTCAGCACTTTGTGGGAACAAAGACGCGTGCCATTTCCCTTTCCTCTCTTTTAGATAATTCTGTGAAAACAGCGAGGCATTCAGCACTTGACTGGTAACAAACCCAGCACTCTCAGCAACTTTCCCTTGTGCCCGAAACCCGGCCGGACATTCTTTCACACACCCTCGCCGCCTATCTGCATATACACTCATCACAATAATGAATGAAGTCCCCGGACAATCAGTCATAGTGACCAAGATGAATCTGTGAACCAAACGTGTTTTCGGGTGAGACCGCGGCACTCTGCTACTCAGTTAGGCAGCAGCAGCAGAAGGCAGCGAGGGGGACAGATAAGAAAGGACTCCAGACTAAAGAGGCAATTACAGCGCTGTCATTATGCATGTCTGCCTTCCAAAAGCCCTTATCCGCCGCCGAGGAGACAAAAACAATGCCTTCTGTTTTACTTGGCAACCGGTGTGTAACATTTATCAGATGTCGAGGGAGTGTGTGAGGAGAGGAAGGGAGCTGGGGGTGGTGAGGTGGTGGTGGTGGTGTGGTGGGGGGGAGGTTAAAGGAGCAGTGAGGCTAGTGAAGCTGTTCGTATACAGCCCTACAGGGTATGGTATAAATAATGAAACGTTCTCATACAGTCCTGTGATAGTGAGGGTCTCACATGGAGGTGGAGTGCATTTCCTAGAATGGAGTAAACTGTAAACTTTCCCAGGAGCCGGAGAAAAGAAGGGGAATTCTAATCAGCGCGAAGCGGGCAAGCTGACAGCTGCTCACCTTTCCTCCGAAGATAAATATATTTTGCTGACACCGATGTTCTTTTTTTTTTTTTGTTCTTACTTTTCTCACATCCAGACCCCGTGAGTCCAGTTGGGCAGCCACAACTCCCCGTCTTGTGGTGACAGGGCACCCCAGGGCGGCACTGACAGCGGCGGGCACAGGAAGGCCCGTAGAACCCAGGAAGGCAGGCTGATAAGTCCGTAGAGGGAAACACAATCATCTCACGAAAAAAATCCTCTATTCTGCCTGATTCACGCCGCTGCAGTTTCTTCACTCCACCCCCCCCAAATTTTGTAGTTTTATAAAAGAAATCTTAGTAAATAGAGTCCAACTGTGTGATATTCTTAGTACCTGTGAAGGTTACAGAGGAACTTTTGTTCCACAGCATCACAAGGACCAAAGAACTCACCAGAGAGGTGATAAATAAAACTGTGGAGAAATTTGGAATTATGGTGTAAAACAATGTTTCTAAAAAAAAAAAAACATAACAATCTGTATATCCCTGAATACATAATCTCATCTGTGAAGCATGGCAGTGGCAGCATGAGGTTCATCTCAAAACTCTCAGTACAAAGCTGATACATCCAAACCCCAAAGTATTAACTCAGGCTGAAAGTGGAAGCATCATGCCACACTTAAAAAATATTTATTTGTGGAAAATGTTGAAAATCATCTAACTCTGTCCTTCCACTTCACAATTATATGCATTGTAGTGTTTTGTGAAATAGCACATAGAATCCCAATAAAATTAATTGAAATATGTGGTTGTAACGTGACAATGTAATGATTATGTCCAGTTTCAAAACTGTGCAGCTTTATTTGTAAAACGACCCAAGTCTATGAAAAATGCAGGGCCTGGTAATACTGTGTACATGTGTCATGTCCTAACACCATACTGAGATATTGTGCAGCCTCCTTCCTCACATCTTTATCTAATCACTCCTTAAACAGAAGGTTCCAGAGGTACAAAGAAACTCAGTTGCTGCTCCAGTTGCAAAAACCAAAAACTCCTACATCACTAAAAGATGTTTGATATTTTTTAAAACCCTGGTAGATCTCAGTGTGCGACAGCCAGTGGATGTCCAATGAGTTGCACTCATCTACAGGCTTGATGTCTCTTTATCCTACTATGTACCAGCGACTGTATATTGAATAGTAAAAGTATTTGGAGAACATTCTTGCCCTCTTCTTTTACTTCATGTTATCGCTGCAACAAAACTAGTCCATCCAAATCTGTACTTTTAAGGGAATCTTCTGAAATGATTGCTCTTCTTTTAACTCGTCTATGGCCAATACGACTATAGACTCGGTAATCCGACGGAGGTGGCTGGTAAGACTTTGGTGAGGACTCAAGTCCAATTTCAGGTGCTGAGGAAGGTTACCTCTGTCATGTTATGTTCGGATCGTCCTCTCTTTACAGTTTTCCAGCTTCTTGCCTGCCGTAAAGAAAAAGAGACATAGACTCTCTTTTGTACCTGCTGTTATGGTTAGGCCTAATAAACTAAAACTGGAAGCGCTGGCGCCTGTCATATTCCACTGTGCACTTTGTGGACACTGACGGCTCAGACTTGGGCTGTTCTGTTCTGGTCTTCTTTTACTACAAAATAAGTGCTGTGTTGTGTATTGTGTTTCTATTTATTGCGCTATTGGATGACCAGACACGTTGCAAATTAATTACCCATTTTCATCCCACCATTGATGGCTATAAAGTTTGTAAAGTTACTTAAGTGGTGAGATACTCACGCAGTTGGCAGTGGGCTCCGGTCCAACCATCTGTGCAGCTGCATCGCCCGGTGACGTGGTCACAAATGCCCCGGTTCTGACACTCACAGGTCTGACCGCAGTTCTCTCCAAATCGACCTTTTTGGCACTCTGACAATGCAAAACATACATGGGCACAATAACTAAGTATTACCGTGCAACACTAAATCCTCTACAGGAAATCTGCAGAAGACCAAGCTTTATAATGTTATAGCTTCAGCCAGGTTGTTTTTTTTTTTTTCTTTTAATCAAATAAACGCATTGCTAACTGAAAGGTGAACTTGACATTTGGCGCTTGAGGGGGGGGAAAAAAAACAAAAAAACAAAATGAGCAAATGGCAAAGATAGATCATTAGCTCATATTAGTGGCTTTCTGCTGACTCGAGCTCTGATAGCTGGAACCACAAAATGGCTGCGGAAAAAGCAAAGCCATGAATAAAGCTGCAGAATCACAGACTTAGAATTTTAGTGGGCAATTCACAGGCTTCATTAAAACAAAGCCATGAAATCCTCAAGAAACTTCAGCATGAAAACACTTATTGGTTAGCTGCTAAAAGACTCTTCCAACTTATGTTCTCCCTTCCCTGATTCTGATCTCTATATACATGTGGGTGCATTTATCCAGAATAGACCTCAATTAAACCCCGGGTGCCAGAGGGCACTCTCGTCCTCCCTCCACTCTCCTCCCTTACGCATCCCTAAAAAAGTCATTGGCAATGTCTCATTATATAGATAATTGTTTACAAACACATCTTAGTTGTGCTTTTAGGAGAGGATGTCGTGAAGGGCCGCAGCGAGGGCCTCCCTCACACCCTGTTTTAATGATGTGGCTTCCATTACCCAGAATGCAGTGTGGTCCTGCCCAGCCGGCGGTGCACAGGCAGGCTCCTGTGATGTGGTGGCAGCGGGCACCGTTCCTGCACTCGCACATCTGGCCACAGTCAAGCCCGTAAAAGCCGTCCGGGCACGCTGTGGGCCGAGATAAAACATCCGACTGGTTAGAACTGGCAGCGCAAAAGGTTTGATGCCAGCTTTTTTCACATACTTCTCTCTCTCTTTCTAAAAAGTCGTACACTTCCCCTCCTACTTTCCCTCTCAGCCCTGCCATCTCCCCAAAATACCAATATCAAATTGCAGTACCACGCTGCGGCGGCAGCTGAGCGCCTGCGTTCGTTAAGTGAGCTCCTGTCCCCCACATGTGTGGTGGATCTGGGCCACATCAAAGTTTTATGGCGGATCAGAGGCCTCCCCCAACCCCCTCCTTTCTTTAGGGTAGAGGGGGCACGAAAAGCCGGTAAATAGAGCACCTGCTGTGTGCACAGGCCCCTCCAACCTACGGTAAAACAAAGCCTGGTTACTGTTCACACACACACACACACACACGCACCTACGATGCTGCTGCAAGAAACAAGCAGATGCCAGTCTGAGGGTCTGTTTCCCATTCTCAGTGAGGGCTAAAAAGACTGCTTCAGTGTGCACAAAGTCAAGTGACACTCACAGAGTTTTCTAAGCATGGTGTCCACTCTCAAAACAGAAGCTAGCCAGAGGCTGGGGGCATGAATGGGCCTTTTCCACCACCAGGATGTAAATATTGTCAGCAAGCATGACTTCATTTGGGCAGGAAGGAATGACTTTGTTTATTCACAACCTATTTTTGATTGCTCGGTTTGTTGCTGTGGTGATCAGAGCCTAACCTGAACGTAATAGCTTGGAAGTCTTTACAACAACAACAACAACAAAATGCCTAATTCTTGTGTTGATTCAAAGGAACCCTGATCAATGACTATTGGTCAGTGTTGGGTCAACACTAATTCAAACCTGCCCAATGCAATTTTTACCTGTGAACACCATTGTAACGTCATACAATGGTGTCTGGATTATCAAGAGATATAAGTCCCCCTAAAAAGCTCAAACTAACCAACAAAAGTGTGTAACTTAGTTGTGCACCATCCGTTGAAACTTTATATTACAGTTTATTTGCATTTTGTTAATTTCTGACCAACAATCTGACTCCTTGGACATAACTGATTAGGACACTTGATTAAACCAAAATTATTATAATTAACCCTCTGTGAGTAGATATAGTTTATTGGAGTCATAGAGTTTGATATCAACAGCCCCATGGAAGCTGGCACCATTCACATCCAGTGAGGTTGGTTATGATAGGAGCAAAACTGTAAAGGTAGGAAATGGTGAAGAGGCAAAAGGATCTGCTTCCTCTTTGGTGCCTTGGTTTTCTGCTGCAGCAGCCAAACCTGAGCAAGAAATTCGATGAATATTTTCCAAAGGAGGGGGGAAAAAAATCATCTTTCTTTAATGCCTCATCACCTTTTCCTTTTCTCCTCATTCCAGCTCTTTTACCTCAAGGTCTTAAACTGGTGAAAGCATCTTTCCTGCTCAGCAGTTTCTTGCCTGGTCACTGCTGTGTTCCCACGCTGACAGCATGACGTCTTTGCCCGTCTTAGAAGTGGTTAGAGAGCAGTTTTATTGAAGCTGGCCCACTGAGGATGCTGTCATCTTAAAACAGCTGTACATTAACTTAGCGGTAGCAAAATGGACACTTTATTGTCTGTTTATTGTCTGGACTGTATTTGACAACCATGGCAACAAGGAGAGGATCACCCTGGCATATTTATTTACAAATTCTACAGTGGCTCAGCACATTAAAATATGAGCACTTATACTGAAACATCCTCTGCGCTTACATGTAGTTAAGTACATACTTCACTATGTCATGCCAGCAGGGGGAGTAAGTATTCATATCCCCAGCAAGGCACCAATGTGGCCTCTGATAGTAGAGCATTGACATATAGTGTTTATAAATATAGACTCTTCCCTATGATTCTTTGTTTATAGGTAGGAACAGATGTTTTAGCCAAAAGCTACACACACACAGACACACACACACGAACGCACATACGGGCCATCAATGAAAGCCTCCATCTCTTGACTAAATGAGCTCTTTAAGACAGCGGGATTATTTCCAGATCCCTGGTTGTGTAAGAGCCACTGCTGTCAGACTATAAAGAAGGTCCAGGGACCACACAACCAGCGAGAGCGCACCACAGAAACAGACCGGAGAGACAGAACGCAGAATAAAACTTCCTGGTGCCAATCAGGGCCTAAACAACAACCAAACAAGCAACAATAACACGGATGTTTCGACGTTCGTTGAGCCGGAGTTCTTTCTTCTGCAAACAAGAGGCAGCATTTTGAAGCAAACATCAAAGATGCAGAGCAGCGCAATCCACATTAATTGTACCTGGAGAAGTAAAAGTTCTAGTCGTAACGCAGAAAATGGGCCTCTTTTCCTTAATAATAATTGACTCAAATGCTTCCCATCAGCACCAGCACCACAGCCAGGCTTCTGACAAAGTCACGTGGTATGTAGGAATCACTGTGAACCTACAGTGCTCTCCACAATTATTCATACCACTGTTAAGGAGGTGTGTTAAGGAGGTGTAAAATATCCTTTTTTTATTGCAGCAGCATGGTCTGACACAAACGGAGACAAATCTCAAGGTTTTTTTTATTTTTTATTTTACCTTAATTTGCACAGGTTGTCTCATTGAGATCTAGGATCTCATTTACAGGAGAGATTTGTTCATTACTATTACTTATTGCCACTTCTAATATGTCTAGTAATTTAAATACAACTTTGACTTTGTTTTACCTATGCCTTACTTTTTTATTTTACCTACGCCTTACTTTTCGTGTCCATGAACTAATATACTTCCCCTTGGGGAAATATTACACGACACAGAAGTCCTTGTCTTTTTGTTATTCTTTAAAATGGGAAAATATAGACGATGTGACTATTCTTATATTCCTACCATTTAAGTAAGAAGACATGCATTAATCATTATAACTTTGAAAACAGAAACAAGAAAAGAGCTGCTTGAGTAAAGTCGTGCAGAGTGATAGTTAAATAGTTTAAAACAACTCAAACTGTGATAAACAAAACCAGATGAAGACCCAGGTTCATCTTAACACCACACACGGAGAGCATGACGGTAAGAGAAGGTAAAAGATATCAAAAGCCCAGAAAACAGTTGGATCATCAAGTCTCTACCCAATTGTTTAGGGCGAATACTAGATGAAAAAATATATCTTTTTATCACATCACAAATGGCCAAGACTTTTGTGAGCAGGTTGGTTCTTGGACTTTGTAACTGGAACCATGTGCTTTGGTCAGATGGGACTATGATTAAGCCTTCCCACCCCATGCCCACTGTTGGGTGTAGTGGACGATCTGTGACGTTGTGGGCATGTTTATATTCTAAGGCAGGGGTGGGCAACTCCAGACCACAAGGGCCAGCCTGCTGCAACTTTTAGATGTATCTCTACTTCAACACACCTGAGTCAAACAATGAGGTCATTAGCAGAGAACCTGACTGCACTTAGGAGATGACTCAGCTATTGGATTCAAGTGTGTTGGACCAGGGAGACATCTAAGAGGTGCAGGAAACCGGCCCTCGAGGACCAGGATTGCCTGTTCTAAGGCCATAAAAAAGTGTTTGTCATCATTAACTATTTGAACTGCAAGGATCTTTTAAATACTAAAAAATCAGGTAACTTCCACCATAAAACACTTGCTGCTGGTACATCTGAATTTCTCCACTCAGGGACAATAAATATATACTTCTATACTACTCTATTCGATTACATCTCGCTCTCAAGACCTAAATTGTACATGAAACTTGTGGATTGAGCTAAAGACAGCACAACAAACAAAATATGACTACAGATCATCTCAAGAAACGTTTGGTCTTAACATTCTTCTTTGCATCTTCAACCTTTTAGAGGGGAGCTCTACAGAGAGAACATTCAAAGAACTCACACACCAGAATATTTCTTGAGTAAGAAAATTGCACACCTTCTTTTTGTCTGGCTCGCTTTCATTCTGCATTTTTGAAGATGGACTAAACCGCCTGGTCAACATAATGCAGTAACAGCTACTCATCACAAGCAACCGCTCAGCGGGCGAGCCAACAGGATATTTAGGATGTTGTTCTGTTGCACGAGTCAAACGCCACAGTACAGAAAAATGCAGCAAAGAGGGAAAGACAGTGGCATCCTGCTATGGTGACACAATGTAAAGCAAGTTACCAGAAGGAATTCAATGTTTTCATGTCACATATATGTCTGTCATATCCTGCCTTGGTTTCACTTTCTTGACCATCTTGCTAGATAGTTCGCTTGTTTTACCACTTCCAGTTAACTTCCAGTTAACTGCACCAAGGTTCACTTGCAGATGAACCATGAATGAGATTTCCATTAGTCTTGACCAAAGTTCCCTTGTTTGATTCCTGGCAGAGATCAGCTGAGCTTTCACACCTGTTAAAACGATGATGGGCTATCCGAGTAAAGGAACTCTGGTCTGCTTTATATTTGACAAGCAACTCTGGTGTGAAAGCTAAGAGTTGTCCTACTGTCAGAATGATAGGATGAGCGCCAATCATCCTCCCTCTCCTCCTACTAACTTTTCCTACTAACTTTTTACTTTCACGAACTTTGAAAATAGCGCTATATCAATTGTCTGTGTCTGCTCTGACTTCTCAAAACTCCAGTAGGTTGTGGCAGATTGTATTGAATCAAGTTCTGACAGAGATTTCTTACTGTTAAAGGATAGTTGTTGTTTTTTGTCTCCACTATCGCTACATGCATGGTTGGTATGAGGGATTGCTGTAGTGATGACTCAATGCGACTTTCTACTGTTGCTATGTGTTCGATCAGAAGGAATGAATGTCGCAAGTCAACGACTCGATCCAATCTGCTGGGTTCCTTTGAAAGAAACTTTTTTAAGATACCTTGAGATGTACTGTTGATTAACTAGGATCAGGCAGCAAGTGTGTCTGAATGAATTGAAATGACTTTTTTGTAAACTGCCTCCAAACTACCTTTGTTGGGAATTGGCACTGTGTGAATAAACTGAACTGGAATTGAATTGAACATTCAGAGTGTTGACAGCAGGGGTGACACAAGCTGTGGGGACACATATGGTCATATGTAAATCCACCAGTGTGGGATTCTTCACACATACTGAATGAAAGAGGTCACATTAAAGATCATTGAACCCTTTTAGTTTCAAATGATATGCTGCCAAAACACAAAAGGAAGAAATACAAGGTAAGACGTACATCTTTCCCAGGGGTTCTGATACTTGTGAGGAAGTCTTCCAGTGAAGATTGCCAGTGTTTATTAAAGCGCCACGTAGATTGGCCATAAAAGTTTGAGTAACGGATAAATTGAAGAGATCTGGATCGTCTCACCGACCAGGCCCTTCCAGAATCCTATTTGAAGGAGAGACTCTGCAGAAGACCACGTAACTGGACACCTCTGTTTAAACCTTAAGAAAATGAAATTTGGTCAGTCCAATGGCTGCATTTCTATAACAATATCCAATCAGAGTGATGACTGCACATCAGACTGTTATGACTAGGGATGTGAAGCTCTGTTCCAGGGTGACAGACCCATGATTTAAGAAGCCCTGCATACTTGGAAGGTGGTATGAATTTCATTGGCTGGTAGTGAACTCACAGTAAATCTTTTGGTCTGTAATAACACAAGGCCACTTCAAGCCAAAGGACTATAATCAAGAATGAATTTGTTACATGGATGAAATTTTTTGGACTGTTGCAGCTCAGGACAAACATGGTGATGATGAGATGAACAGTTACACGAATAGCTTGCTACGACAGCGTGGCTGCAGAGACACACTCCATCTGTCTCAGAATGACTAATACAAATCACATCTTGGGATTTGTGTGGCCTTAAAATGGTTTCAGTTATGACAGGCTGGTGATTCATTGGATTCAGCGTTAACTGTGAAACGTGAAGAAATGTCCTACAGCACCCTCTAGTGTATTTGGAGTTAAAACTGTTTGTGAACGTTTGAGTCTAAGGCCGACACGTGGATACAACTAAAGGATCTGAGCATAAATTGTTGGATACAGTAAATAGCAATGCCACAGATTAAATATGGTTCTAGAATACCATTCATTCGTATGGTGCCACAGCAATAACTGGAGAGCGATTAAATACATGGTACAGCTAAATGGAATCAATAATAATACAATCAGGCATAAAAAAGTGATTTCAAAGTAATAGATTCTGTTTCCTACATTTCAAATCATTACTAGAGCAGGTTTGTGTGAGGATATGGATTTTTGTATGTGTCTTTTTCATAACCTTTGTGTCCACAAATGGGGTCCAACCGACCCCACACATGTAAAACTCGTATCATTTGCCACAGTCCTCTACGTTTGCCTCAGTCCTCGCACCCACAAGGGTTAATCGAGTCTCTGTGTTGTTGTGTCTTCCCCTTGATTGTCCTCAGCTGTCTTTTGTCTCCCCAATTACGCCCTGGTGTATTTACGACCTCCTGTGTTCCCTGCTCCTCGTCAGATCCTTGTTGAGTTGTGTCTTGTCTACCCTGCCTTGTCTCTCTTTGTGTCTTAGTTCCATTTACTACCAATGTCTGAGCTCCTTGCTTTATTGCTCACATGTGCTGCCTGGACTTTGTACTCTCTGTATTTTCATTAAAATCATCATTTTCACCACAATCTGGGTCCACCGCCTCATCCTCACCATCCACAAACAACCCCATTTCAAGACGGTTTCAAATACATAACAGGTCGACGACACCAGTATTTCTCACTTTCGGTTCTCAGCAGCCACTGCCCTGCATATTTTAGATTTGCTCCTTTTCCAGAACACCAAACTCAAATGACTGCAGGCAATCAAGAGCTGCAGGGTTACTCGAAATAGGCTTCACAGTTAGAAACACCTCATTTACCTCACAGCTGAAAGTGAAAAGTGGGGAAAGCGTTCTCAGACTGATGTCAGGAATTGTTAGGAGTTACAGTGTCCTCACCTCTTCCCCCCAGAATACACATTTCTATAGGTATACTTTGATTAAAAACAAGGATAATATTTGGTATTTGTAATTGAAATCACCGTCGTTTTTGATGTATGTTTCTTTTAAAAAGAGTTTTCATTTGACTACACATGTGGCACTAATTTTAATAACTTCACAGACTTTGGCTCAATATTTTGAAATATATTAAGTGACTCTGATCGGTATCGGGGACAAAAAAATGGCTGATCAGGTCATTACTAATTTCAAAATAACCCTTTGAGTAACTAATAATAAGCTTTTCATTCTTCTGAAACTGTACAGAACAAACCCAAATGACACTGCCTCAATCATTCACACATGGTATGAATTGTATTAGGTTATGTTCAACCTGGTCTCATGTCAAACAAAAAACAGACAACATCCAAAACATATCTAAAAGCATAAGATGTGGTAGCTGTTTGAACTTTTACATTAAAAAAGTAAATAATGAATGACATAAAGGCTTACTTTTTTCACAGAGATGCCCAGTGAATCCAGGTGAGCAGATGCAGGCGCCGCTCACGTGGTCGCAGAGGGCTTCGTTCTTACACAGACACTCCTGAGCACAGCCGTGTCCATAATGACCACTGGGGCACTCTGTGGAGCAAAAAGACGGGAACATGATGAACATGAACATTTAGGAACATGATAGAAAACAAAATTTTAAATCTCAAGCATGAAATCAACACAAAATGTAACACATTTACATTTTCCGTGCAATTTGTGTCATGCTATGTTTGCTATGCAATAAATCTCTAAAACCACAAACAGTGCAACAGGCAACTCACTAAAGTTAGGTTAAAGATGCAGTAACAACAGTTAACCCCATGGTGGCAGCATTCACTAAATGTTTTGACATTGAAACTCAGACATCATCCCCCGAACTCCAAACTTACTCTCTTCACAGTGGTCTCCGGTGTGGCCAGCTTCACACACACAACGACCACTGACCGGGTCACAGCCCACAGAATGATCCTGACACTGACACCTTCCAATGCAGCCTTGGCCCCAAAAACCAGGTTCACATGCTGAACAAAGTTAGGCAAAACATACTGGTGAATTCAATTTGTTTTTCTTTCCTTTTCTTTCTGTACTATTCTGCCGGACTTGCTGTTTTTTTGGAGGGGTGGGGGGTTTGTTTATTCTTACTTGTCTCACAATTGTGGCCAGTTTTGCCAGGAGGGCAGATGCAAAGTCCATTCTTTGAGTCACAGCTGGCATCAGGGTGGCAAGAACAACGCGCGAGACAGCCAGGTCCAAAGTGGCCTGCAGGACATGCTGTGTATGACAAGTGGATCATCAGAAAACAGATGAATATATTTCAAAGGTATAAGGGTATTGTTTATTTATCTTCTTTTTTATGATGTGACACATGACAAATCAAGGAGTAATAAATGTCTGAGAGGTTTCACCCTCTCAGTATCACTAATAGTGATAGTGGAAGTCAGTATTAGTCATATGCCTCATTTAAGTTTTTATTGTTGATTGTTTAAAATAATAATAATAATAATAATAATAATAATAATAACAATAATAATAATAATAATAATAAGGTCAATGAAGAATAAGATACAAATCAAAGAGTTAGAAATATCTCCCAATTTTTAACGTCTTTAATCTAAAAGAAGAATAAAACTAAAGTGCTGTTTGACAAGATGAAGCAACGCAGAGCTCCAAAAGCCGCCGAGTTCAAAATTGTCTCTGTAAACTATTAGTTAGAGACAGTGTAACGAAATAAACACCTTCCTGGCAAGAACTTCCTCTCTTCCCAGCAGGACAGTCGCACTCTCCAGTTACAGGATCACAGGGAGCTCCTCCGCAGTCACAGGTCAGACGGCAGTTTTCACCATAGTTTCCTGTTTGGCAGGCTAACAACAGTTGCACACAAAGAAATTAAAAGGACGGGTAAATAACTCAACATTCGAGGAGCAGCTTTAGAGAAAACACTGGACAGGGCGTTTTTGTGTGTGTGTGTTGAGAAAGAAAGCCACACGAGAAAACGTTTTAGAGGATGTTTATTTGTTCGGCCTCTGCCAATAGCTTCTGGAGTTGAAACTGAAGTAAATCTTTCCTTTCATGACCTCGCCTGGAACCTAAGTGTTGGAAATTCAAAAAACTGATTTACTTTTAATGTGCCTTTGAAGAACTCAAGCGGGCCTGGCTCTACCTGAGCCACAATATGGACATACTTTACAATTAGTTTTGGTTTTTCTTTTAGTCCACTTCACAAGATTGTCACTCCTGAAAAATATTCACCACTAAGCATTTAGTTTCAGGAGCACAGCAGTCAAATTCATTCCAAGAAGAATACTTTCACTAAGTAAATTTAGGCTTTTGTAATTCCAAGTATTGATCAATTTAGTTATTAATCAACAGTATCAGAATTAATAAAAAATAATCAGAAAAATTCTGAAAATCATTGATAAGAATTTATGTCAATTTGTGACTGTGTGTGCAAATACATGAGGCTTAATATCTCTTCAAAGTATTTATTTTTATAAAAGCTGTCTTATTTTGGCACATTTTAAGAAGCCTCAACATAATTTACAGGGATTTCACAATTCACATAATAACACAACATAAAGAAGGGCAGAATTGTGAAGCGGAAAGAAAAAGATTTGTGGTTTCCAAAATGTTTTTTTTTTCTTTAAATCTGAAAAGTGTAGCGTGCCTTAAAGTCCAGGCCATCTCAGTCGATACCTTGTGAAAACGCCTTTTATTTGTAGTTGATGTTATTTGCGGCTGCGTCCTTAAGTGCTTTCTGCATACATTCAAATGTCTACCGATTCTTCTTATTCTTTGCAAAATGGCTCAAGTTTGATGAGACAAGGTGGGTGATCGTCTGTGAAGCTCAGTTTCAAAGTCTCGTCTCAGATTATGTTGATCTTTAGGTCTGGACTAT
The DNA here is from genome assembly GCF_000485575.1 of Poecilia formosa. NCBI lineage: Eukaryota > Metazoa > Chordata > Actinopteri > Cyprinodontiformes > Poeciliidae > Poecilia > Poecilia formosa. The sequence goes on from NW_006800274.1 coordinate 275,325, forward strand.
GCCATAATATAAAGCATATTTATATGGTTTATATTAAAGCCTCTGCATATGCTTTAATATAAAGAACTCCATTGTACTTGTGACAGTGTGTTTACCGCTATGGTCCCGTATCGTACTCCATTTTTCACAAGTATTTTGTCAGTCACCATATTTTTTTTTTTTTTTGCTTGGCCTATTGTGTTCCTTGGTCTTCATCATGTTTGTTCACTAATGTTCTCTAGCAAACCTCTGAGGCCTTCACAGAACATCTGGTTTTATACTGACAACAAATTAGACACAGATGGACTCTTTTTACTTGCTGGGTGATTTCTGAAACTAACTAGTTGCACTAAATTTTATGAAAATATATCAAAGTAAAAGTGAACACAAAAGCACACTTTTCAGATCTTTATTTGCATTTATTCAATTAGCATTTCATCTGTGCTGGTCTATCATTTTAAATTTAAATAAAACACAAGGACGTTTGTGGTTGTAATGTAGCAAAATGTAAAAAAAAAAGAATATGTCAATACTTTTTCAAGGTTCTGGATGCAAACAATACCTTCACATGGCAATATCTGTCTGCATGCAAGGCCTGTATGATAAAATAGGTTAAATCAAAGCAATTTAATGTCAGATTTCTACACTTCTTTATATGTAAGATCGTCCTTTATTACATATGAAAACAATGTTTTGTCTCACCCAGTTGACACTGGTCCCCCTGAAGCCCAGCAGGACATCTCTGGCTGCAGACTCCGGTCTTAGGGTCACATGACCCTCCACCTGGACAATCACATGACTGCTCACAGCCGGTGCCAAAGAAGCCTGGATCACATTCTGCATTGGGAGACGGACAAAAAGGGAGGTTTGCGCGATTGCAAATACAATGTTTTACTAAGCAAAATGCAGAAGACAATCATGTCACTCAACTCAGCTCGGCTTTCACCCTGATTTTTTTTTTTCACTCTTTTATGGGACACTATTGGAAAAGATGCATTTCAAAGTAAACCGCATCACTGAAAATGTATTTTCCCCGAGTGACTTGCGTCAGAAACAGATTAAATAGTTTATCACAATATTTTTAACTGTGAAATGATCAGCTCATTAATATGACCTCTAAAGCAACATCTGACTAATTCAAACTAAAACTGTTTGGAAGGTGCATAAATTTTAGGTAGCAGTGAGTAAAGCAACTATACCTTTCTCACAAAGCAGACCGTGATATGCAGGCTTGCAGAAACAGCTTCCTGTTTTTGGGTCACAGCCGCTGGATTGCTCTTGGACACATTCGCATTCCTTGGAACAGCCTGCTCCGTGTGTCCACTTGGGACAAGCTGAGGGACGGACGGGGTTGTTGAAAAGAAGACATGAACCAAAAAGCATGAATTCAGAGGAGGCGCAATAAAGAATGTCCTCAAATCGGTGCTCGAATAAAGAAAACATGCAGCTCACTGTATTTATGTTCTGTAACAAAAACTAAATATGTTGGCCGCTTCTGTTTGCTTAAGTTGAAAGGAAATATGCAGAAAGGAAACCTGAATGATCAACTTTCACTTTGAATGAGCAGAACAAACATGGCCATGTTATCATAACATTAGATTTCTGTTTGTCTTAGTCAAGCCAATTTTAACACCATTAACTGAACTTTGTGCAAACTCCCAGTTACCACTTATGCTTGAGTGTCTATTTCAGTGTTTTCTGCAGCGTTTTAAGTCATAAACTACTTACTGTAATGATGCCATTGACAAAATGTTCTTGCTTAAACTCAGGGTTCTTCACACATACAGCAACATACTACCAAATATATGACTATGAGTACAGATGAACTGCTATGCCCCTAATCACTACAGCTGAATCCTGCCAAGATAGTCCCTACTTAACAACAAACACTGAGCTGCACTCCACCCAGTCCCTCTCCACCACTGGCTTCATGTTAGGTGCAGCTGCAGCTGCAGCCTCCGGTTACACCCTCTCCACCCTCCCAGCGTCCCCACTTGCAGGATGGAGCAGACAGCTGGAGGATTCTGATCATACTCCTTGTGTGCGCTCGCTTCTCCAGTTTGGTCTTTAAACTCTGAAGAACGTCCGCCTCGCGAAGTGAACAGGGGAAACTTTATCAACATGTCTATCCGGAGGTTCTGGAGCAGCCCGAAAACACTGGGAGACGTTAACGTTGTGACAGAAGAGCTGAAGAATCTTTACTACAAGAGGCTGCTGCCTATTGAGAAGCACTACTCCTTTCATCACTTTCATTCCCCAAGTTACGAGGATGCGGACTTTGACAACAAGCCAATGGTTCTGGTAATGGGTCAGTACTCGACGGGAAAGACGACTTTCATCAGGTAAGCCTCAAAACTAAAAGTACAAGTAAAACAGGTCAAAAGTCTTTAGCAGGCTGCGGGTGTTCTGTCCAAGGCAGACGTTGGTAGCAGGTTAAGTCTGCTGAATTTGCAGGTATTTGCTCGAGGAAGAGTTCCCTGGCAGCAGAGTTGGGCCAGAGCCGACCACTGACTGCTTCACTGCACTCATGTACGGAGAAGAGGAGCGAGTCACCCCTGGGAACGCCATCACGGTGGATCCCAAGAAACCCTTTCGCAACCTTGACCCTTTCGGAAATTCTTTCCTGAACAGGTAAGAAAGGCAAAGCCTAAGACAAAAGAAGGTTAAGAACAAGACATCTCTATATGTCGAGATATTTTGGAAGTTCTCAATAATGATTTATCACCAATTATTTATCATCAGTGATATCCTAACCTAACATCAATCCAACCTATGTACCCATGTTCCCATGCAGAGTTACAGGAGCGCTGGTGTGACACTCCAGTGCTTGTTGGGAGACCAGTGAACTGAGATGTAACACCAAATTCAAATGGATTTTTTTTCTCTTTCCAGATTCCAGTGTGTGCAGATGCCAAATCCAGTCCTAGAGAGGATCAGCATAATTGACACGCCTGGGATCTTGACTGCTGCTAAGCGAAAACTTAGCCGAGGTGAGACAGACTGTTTTCGGCATTGGTGGAACAAATCACTGTTCCCCCAGAAATTCTCACACGCACAGTACAGGGTGGATGGACTCCACTGTGGCTTTAAGATTCCTTTAGGAGTACGGTCATAGAAGAGGCAATGAAGTAGAAAAGACCGGCCCATCATAAATCACTCAGCTGATGTCGGAGGCGACGCAGATGAAAGACGTTAGTGAGGAGACAAGCAGGGAGTAACTGAGCAGCCGTTGCTTTGTTTTATAGACACATTTTTCTGTGGGTGTAACAGTAATGGCTAGAAACCAGTGGGGGCCACTGGGACCTGCTGCATGCTCCTCCATGCTGTAAGGCTGCGTGGCTTTCCCCATTAGCTATGCTAATGAAAACCTTGTGTTTCTCTTCCTTATCCTAAGGCTATGACTTCCAAGCAGTACTGCGCTGGTTTGCAGAGCGTGTGGATCGAATCATCCTGCTATTCGACGCACACAAACTGGAGTTCTCCGATGAGCTCACCAGGGCCTTTGGAGCTCTGTACGGCTACGAGGACAAGCTGCGCGTGGTTCTCAACAAAGCTGACAGGGTGGACTCGCAACAGCTCATGAGAGTGTACGGCGCCCTCATGTGGTCGCTGGGGAAAGTGTTCCGAACCCCGGAAATCTTACGGATTTACATCGGGTCGTTCTGGTCAGAGCCGAGGCAGAGGTGCGACCACTACAACCTGATAGAGCTGGAGGAAGAGGATCTGCTAACGGACATAAGGAACCTACCACGCAACGCCGCAGTGAGAAAGCTGAACGACCTGGTGAAGAGAGCACGTTTAGTCAGGGTAAAAATACTCACTCAAGGTTAATATTTATAAACTCACCTGGTGTTAAGGTGACCAGAAGTTTTCAAGCCATTATGATTACATTTATCCTGATACAAGTGGAGGTAAACATACACATATTTGTCACTGTAAATTAAACTTTTTTGTCTATTTAGATGACAAGAAATCCACTGTAAATAAAACCTTGTCCACCATTTTCTATATGCTTAACAAAGACTGAAGAAGTTTGTTTTCAGTTCATGATGACCAAAACAGTGGCTTTGAAGTTAATGTAACATTTATGCCAACAAGGAGTGCACATAACCTTCTCATTTGCTCCTTTCTTAGGCTCATGCACACATTGTCAGCCATCTAAAGCAGGAGATGCCAACAATCTTTTGCAGGGAAAGCAAGAAGCACAACCTGATCTATGAGCTTCCTGCTATATTCACCAAGATTCAGCAACAGCATCGAGTCCCAGCTGGTGACTTTCCTGACTGCACCAAGATGCAGGTCAAACGATTGTCTCTGATGTTTGCATGAATGAAAAGTTTCACGTGATTTTTCTATCCTATTGCCTTCAGTGAGTTCTCACAAGTTTGCATCCATTTTCAGGAGAAGCTTTTGGGTCAAGATTTTTCGAAGTTCAAGACTCTGAAGCCAAGCCTGATGAACTCCTTGAACAAACTGCTAACCACTGACATAGCCAGTCTGGTTCCTTTATTCCAGCAGCAAGAGCAGAGGAAGAAATCGCTACCTGCCGTGTTGGATGGTGAATTTTTGGGAACGTTCCGGCGCGATCAGTTCAAGGGAGACCCGTTTAAGGAAATGCTCAAAGATGATGAGGTCAGCGAAGCGGATTCCGACGAATGGGCTGTGGAGAAATACAAACCTAAATATGATGAGATCTTCTACAACCTAAGTCCACACAATGGCAAACTCAGTGGCACCAAAGTCAAACAGTGGATGACGACCACTCATTTGCCCAATTCGGTACTTGCTCACATCTGGAGACTGGCAGATGTAGACAGGGACGGGATGCTGGACAACGAGGAATTTGCGCTGGCAGTCCACCTGATTGAGGGAAAGCTGGACGGACACTGGCTGCCCAGAGAGCTTCCTTCCCACCTGGTTCCTCCCTCCAAGCGGCTTAGCACATCAAGCGATGCACCAGCATAATCTACTTGTCAGAATCAAAAAGACTGAGGAGACATCACATGTATAATTTGTACAAAATATTTTCAGCAAACCTGATGTCACTGACTGCGAGGCCCATAAAAGTGTACAGTGTTTTATATATTCACAAACTTATCACTGTCTATTCGAGCAGTTATCAGATTTTGTTCTCTCTAACATAAAGTGTGGTACATTTATTAAAAACATTTGTATTATTATATTTTGTCATTGTAATACGCTTTCTAACCAACCTAGGTGGCAGAAGCGACCATATAATCCCAGCGAGCAGAGGCAGGCTCCATAAAGTCGATGGCAGGGTCCTTTGTTGGGGCACTTGCACTTTCGGCTGCAGTTCTTTCCAAAATAGCCCCTCGGGCAACCTGAGTGAGAACAGTGCCAGAGAACTTGTTAGATTTAGATTTAGAGATGACTCCCAAGTGGACTTCATGTTATGTGTCAACCTTTCATGTGTTAGTTTATTTGGAAAGGATTTTGGTTAAGTTTCAAAAAGCTGGGACAGAGTATGCAGACGCCTGTCCGCCCCAGTTTGTTTATGTACTTTCCAAAAAAATTCTGGTTTCAGAAAATTCTGAAATCTTTTTGTCCCTTTTGTGTATGGCGCAAAGATTTTACTATATCTTTTATAGCCTCGTCCTTTTTGATTGCATGGCCCCTTAGTTATAATATGGGCCATGTCATTTGCTTTTCAGTAATATATCCCAGCAAAACCTTCAGAACAAAACAACAACAAAAAAAAAACATCAAAAAACACATAATCCTGGAGGCAGCATTTTGTGGTTCCAAAATATGAGAATACAAACCGTCCTCGCAGAACTGGCCATTTACCCCGAGAGGGCAGAGACACTTCCCAGACACAGGGTCACATGAGCCTCCATTCAGACAGTGGCACATGCCGTCACAGGACTTCCCGTAGCTCCCCTGATGACAAGCTGGAGGCAAACAATGCAAAGGATCATCCTTGTTATTTTTAGATGCAAAACTAAACAATGGATTAAAAGGAGACTTCTTTGCCACGAAAACATAAAACAAGAACTAGAACATGCTTAATGTTAGGAAGCGGTCAGCGACTGATCCTGTGCTCATCTGAGGTTCTTATGCTCACAGGCGTCATAACCAACTCTGGCACAAACCAGCAGGATGTGTTAAAAGAGCAACATTCTTACTGTGCCCGCTTTAACCCCACCTCACACTTTCCTCGCGGCTCTTTTATGTCTCCATAAGGAAGATCGCTTAAGACAAACTGAAGAAGCACAAACGTCATGCCTTGTGATGACAGACAAGCAGAGATTCCCTGTACTGAATTATAAAGAAATACGAGGTGAGGAGGCCGGAAAGGAAACGTGTGACATTTAGAATTGCAACTGGTTCACGAATGTGATCATACAGTATTTAATACAACATAGTTGAGTCTGCATCTAAACACCAGAAGCCACTTTCAAGAAGTGACAGATTGCTTCTAAATGTACTTATCCCTCATTTCCTTCTGCCTCGGACCAAAGACAGCTATTAATCACCGCCCTGAATCGGAACAAAGGAATCTCTTTCTTTACCCAGTAATGGACATCCTTGACCTCAGGCTGTAGTCTTGCTGTGGCTCCTGGCCACACTCCAGCATCGGATAGATTTATTCACTGGTCCCCTTGTGTTTTGGAGCACATAAATAACCCCAGACTCCCACTCTAAAGAAACGACAGGGGGTTGATCCATGGCTCTGGATCGATGAATGCTGTGAGCTATCTTGTCTCTTACTAACAAACAAAAATAATGCTTCAGGTCGTTCCACAGACCTGGATGATGAAATATTGCTTGTAAAAACCAGGCTGAGTGTATGTGCTTTAGTCTTGCCAGTGTAGCTGATTAGGGTTGTAGAACAGTTTTGCATGCTTGGTAAAATATTTTCTTGAGAAAAATCTGTGTGTATTCAGTTTAAGCATAGTTTATTAAGATGTTTATTGTTTTTGCAATATTTTTTTTATTTATCCAGCATGGCTTGAGTGTAAAATGTTGCAAGTGCTTTTATAATGTTAAAAGCTCTAATTTAAATTCATTTAACTAAATATAATGAATTTATTTTGGAAACTATATTATGACAACTAGTGATTAAGAAGGGCATTTCAGGTCAAACTTTGTTGCAAACCTGCTTTTCTTTCTCTCAGTCACATAACAAACACTTAGCATAACATTATTTGTACTCTTGGCAGATTTAGAGTTTAAATTAATATTTTAATTTATCCAAATGTTTCTCCTGATTGAAAATAATGTCAAGGTTTGGAGAGGCCCACCTTCCAAACATGAACCTCTTATTAGACATTTCAACCACATCAATAAAGATGAATTGTCAAAACGCCAGAGGAAACATTCAAAAAGCTCCTCAGCACTTATAAGAAGGGTTTTATTCTTGTACAACTGCATAAATCATTTCAAACTTCTCATTTCTTATTAAAATACTGATACCATAAATGTTTAGACACTTTTTTAAAACCAATGTTACTTCACAATTGTGTGCCCCATTTCGAATGTGAAACAAACGTCAGATTGGAAATGAAAGAAAATGATATGAAATTTAAACCAGCTAGGGGTTTTAATATTTCTGGCCTTGGTTACACCTGCCCAGACACCATTGTTTTGCTGAAAATATGTCTAAACGTTTACATGCTTAATGCACACGGATCTTACTTGGTGTACAAGTGAAAGTTTTTGTGACTGCTAGAATTGATCTCAGGAGTTTATTAGATGTTTTCTGAGAACGAGCCTGACCGTTGCCTTCCTACACGATCCCGCTCGACTCCAATTAAACTTGATTTCTCTGGGTGAATTTCACCCAGGCCAGTCAGCAGACAGAAGAAGCAGTTGTGAATGATGAATTTTGGCACTAGAACCAACTTTTTTCCCTAATGGAACAAACAGAACTCTGATGCTATCCAGACGCAGCACAGGGAGTTTACACCGAAAAGAAAAGAAATGAAACCACCCTCACTCTCGTTGCAGATGATTCCTGTCCAGCCAGGCGAGCAATCACATCGGTCCTTGTTTTCACTACATGCTCCGCTCACGCAGTCGTCACAGCTCACGCTACAGTCATCCCCAAAGGAGCCCTCTAGGCACACTGAAAAGGAAATGGTGAACTCCAAATTACTTTTCTTGTCCGTAGATTTACAGAGGGGGCAATAAAATAGTATTGATTTGATCAGACGTCCCCAGAAGTCTCATCATTCACATTTCTTCCTGTACCTACGGAGCTTTCCAGTCTCAGCTCTCCCCTGTGCTCTCTGTGGATCTCTAATTCTTCGTCACGGTCACTAACATGACGACCATCATCATCATCATCATCATCATCATCATCATCAGTGCTGTGGCGAACGTGCAGGGCTGCCGTGTAATGCACGAGCTGAGGAGCCTTTCGAAACAGCAGGTCAGGCAGTCTGTCGGCCTCCAGCCCTTCCTCCTCTTCCTCCTCCTCCTCTTCCTCATGCAGCTCACCGCCATACAGAGCTGAACACACGCATGGCAAAGCGAAGCTCAAGAGCAAAACTTCCATTTACCTGATTTGATTCGTCACATTTTTTGCTCGCTGATGGTTACGACGCTGTTGTTTCTCACCGATGCAAGCGTGCCGATCCAGATCCAAGCGGAAGCCCATTCGGCAAAAGCACTGATAGGTTCCCAAGGTGTTGACGCAGTAGTGTTCACATCCCGAGGTCTCTGCCAGGCACTCATCAATATCTAGAAGAAGACAAGAGAATTAAAAGCACAGGCCCTGCCATGGCACTGGCAAATTATTGAAGTTGAAGCTAATCTGCTATGCATAAATTCAATAGCATGCATCTGGAGCACATTTAAGTAAACTTTGGCTACTGCATGAGCAATATGCTCTGTTTTCCATTCTCTGCGATGAAGTAGCCTTCAAAGGGCTAATTTCTGAACAATGAGTTAATAAGCAGGCATTGGAATTACAACCCAGCTGTTCTATAAAATAAAAAAAAGACAACAACAAAAAAAAACACCAGACAGGCTAATCTGCTAACAATCTTGCTGCACTCTCACCTTCGCAGCCGCAGCCATCTGGGCTCAGTCTGTGGCCTGCTCTGCAGCTGCACTCATAGCCACCGGGGTAGTTTCTACAGAGGTGGCTGCAGCAGGACTCCACACTCAAACACTCGTCACTATCTAAAGGAAGAACATGTTTTAAATGTTGATTAGAGAGACAGTAAACTAAAAACTGGGATTGGAAAACTTCAGAGAATAGCAAAGATCTTACCTACACAGGTCCTCCTGTCCGTGTCCAGCTGGTAGCCTTGGTTACAGGAGCATAGGGGGCCATTGGTGTTATGCTCACAATGATGAGAGCATCCCCCATTGTTCTTCTCACAGCTATTTACAATCTCCATCTCAATGCCTGGAGGTAGGCGCACCAACGCCGAGGCATGAAACGACCATAATTAAAATGTGTAACAAATGACCAAACTTGCTTTTGGAGCTCTGTTTGGGTCTTATTGTGACTTAATGATTGGGGAGATTTTGGAAGCAATTTGTTTTCCAGATACCAAAAGAAAAAAACAAACAAACAAACAAAAAACATTAACTTATTCCCAGAAAACAGCTCAATGTTTTTTCAAAGCACCTGAACTGTTTCTAGAAGCAGTAGAGACACAAATTGAAGTACAATAACATCCAAAAAGTTAATTGTGCATAATATTTGCATTTCATCTTCTTTCAAATTAGTTCAGTCTCAGTAAGCATTTTGTGCCACCAATTCTTAATTGGATTTAAGTCTCTATCTTGACTGGATTATTTCAACAAATAGTTACGCTTTGCTTAAAACTACTCCACTAAAAGGTCTGGCTGCATGTTTAGGATCATTGTCTTGCTGGAAAGTGATGCTCTGCCTCACTCTCAAGTCTTTTGCTGCCACTAGCAGGTTGTCTTACAGTATTGCTATTTATGATCTCTTCAGCTCTACTAACCTGCACGTGTATTTGCCCTTTTCAGATTTTGATTTGTGGAACAATTTGAAAACCATTTCTCATGTTCCTTCCACTTCAATACTACGTGACAATTTATTGATGATCCATCACATGAACTCCCAAATAAATACACTGGAATTCATAGCTCTACTGTGGTAAGATATGGTAAATGTCCAAAAGAATTAATACTTTGGTAAGGCACTCTAAACACATTTCACCTCAAATAGTTCACATTTTAGCTCGATGGCACTCTCCATATCACAAGACATTTACTGTGATTCGTTTCTCTGTTTCTACTGTGAGCAAATACAAAAGAGACAAACACAAAGCTCTAAGCTTTTTGAAATTTTCTCAGGGAATACTAAAGCGCCAGTGTTTTGACTTACGGTAGCACTGCTTGCTTTCGGCACCGAGTTCAAAACCAGGATGACACACACATCTGAAGGAGCCCGGCATGTTGACACAACCATGGGAACACTTTGCATGACCAGAGATGCACTCATCAATGTCTACAGGAGACAGACAACAGCTGGTAGATAAGGATGTGAAGGCATGCGTGTTTAATCTCAGACATACCAAGTGGAAAACCGTCACAGAAGTCGACACTTGTAGGCTTATTCTTTCAAAATGCAATTTGCTTCACACAATTCACCGAAGAATGCCGCGTGACGATTTTGAGACAAGGCAAAACAAACACATGCTGACAGTCAAGAATCTGATATTTGTGTTCATCTTCACCAACAATCTACTGGAATTAGATTCAGTCCATGATTCTAACCAGCACTAGCAGGAGCAAAAGTATAAAATGAGACAAAATAATCAACAGATAGCTCATATGAAGTGACAGAGGGAGTAGATTTGCTGAATATTTGGAGCAATACCTGACTATTCTGGGTATGAAAAGGAATTCTTTGCCTCATCACGCTCTGTACCAACCACGCATCGATTCATAGCTGCAGGGTGGACGTTTCATAACCACTTTGACCAGCCCGTGGTTTAAAGTCATTTCCTATAATGAACTCATACTCTGCAAAGATATTTGGTCATTTCTCTCCAATAAGTTTGATCTACCAACAACAGGTCGCACCGAATTATTGCATCAGGGGGTCGGATTATCTTATATCTGCATAAGGCAACTAACCCGAATCTGAGTCTCAGTCCATGAAAATGGGGTTTGATATAAATTAAATAAAATTACATGTCAGATTTAACATGTATTATTTTCAAATGTCCTGTTTTTTTAACGGCCTAGAAATAAAGTGACGCACAATGATTGGCCGCATGGGTACAAAACTGTTTGTTTGTGAATACAGTTTGATTAAAGTCTGAAACTGCAATCCAAACCGGGCTATCCAAATAAAAACAGGATGCTTTGTCATTATCAAATCCAGAAGAATGTTTTAAAACTGGTTGCTGTTGAGTGTTTACATCTGGAGGCCTTTTTGTGTTCTATCTGTGATGGATAGAGCCGGATGACATTAGAAGTGGAGGTCTTCATTCCTGCTATTAGTTACATGAGCCATAGGGCATTGTCTCCAATGTAATGGTAGAACAGCTGGTTCAGTTTTTTTTTCTTATTTGTACCGTGTTTCCCCGAAAGTAAGACAGTGTCTTACTTTCTTTTTATCCCCAAAAGCCCCACTATGTCTTACTTTCGGGGTATGTCTTATATTGGAAAAAAATTGTCGAATTTTTTGTTTTAACCATAAAATAAACAGCAGTGACAAGTGCAGGGGACGGCGCGGTGACGTATGGAGAGGGGGACGGTGCGGACGTGGGCAGGAGGCGGCGCGCAGCTAGATGAGAGGTGTTTCCCCGAAAAGTAAGACATATGTCTTACTTTCGCGGTACGGCTTATATTAGCCGACCCCCCTGAAACCCCCGATACGTCTTACAATCGGGGGTGTCTTACTATCGGGGAAACACGGTAGCATTTTAAGTATGAAATGTAATATGCATTTATGTGTTTGAGTGAAGGTGTGTAAACAGATCTCCCTTACCTTCACAGTTTTTTTGGTCTCCAGACAACGTAAAACCAGGACGGCAGCTGCAATTTGCTTTACCGCTTTCGGAGTTGCAGAACTGTGCACAGCCTCCATTCCTCTCCTTACAGGGGTCCCTCACTGACGAACACAAACAAACAAACAAAGCTTACACACAGTCTATAATACTGACATACACAACCTCACAGTTCATAAACTGGGAAAAATCCCAAGAGAGCAGATTTAAAGTTATGGTTTTACTATGAACAAACATGAAAGATTCAAGGAGTACGTGTTCTTTTGCAAAGCAGCAAAACAAACTGTCTGCTTGCAACAATGAAATATCTCCCGACAAGATCACTTACATTCACAGTGTCTCCCATCTCGTTTCAGCTGGTAGTTCCTTCTGCACTCACATTTGTACTCCTCGTCTCCCACATCCACACACTTGTGCTCACAACCTCCATTCAAAATGGAGCAAGAATTTACGGCTAGCAAAACAGAGACAGAATCATGACGAGTAAAAAAAAAAAAACAGCAAAACGTTCATTGGTTCTGTTATCCAAGTGGAAATGAAAATGTAGTAAAAACTTCTCTAATGAAGGAAGACAGGTGAAACCAAAATTATGAGCTTCCTAAATCAGCCTTCAGACCTCAAACTCAGTAGCTATATATTTGTGGAAAACACAAGGGAAAATGCTTACAACTTGAAAATTATATTCAGTGCTCCAACAGTGGTTACTCTAAGGTAATTTCCATTTCTGTATGACATGCCAAACAGGAATACTAGTCATATGCCTGTTGGGTGTTCTCACCGTAAGCAAGATGACAAAGACCGGTGGTAAAACTGTAAGTAAAAAACCATTTTAAGACTGATTACTTTAGCAGATACAATTAGGTTATTTATTAGGTTAATTAGGTTACATTTATTGTTTATTTTATGGTCATCTAACCTTGACGTTTTCAGACAGTCTAGCAACATTTGTCTGCAGAAACCTCATTGTAACCTTTTTATGACTTTTGCTAGCTGCGACTTTGTTATGACTCTTCAAAGTTGCAGAAAATTGTTTCCCATGTTGTATAGCAAAGAGCTATTGCATCAGATGCTTTTACAGAGCAAGCTTATCCAAAGACACAGGCTGTAAATGTGAGGCAGTTTCTGTCGTCAGAGAATGAGGTGATCTTACTGAGTTTCTTAACTCATCCTATCCCCATCTTGATCAAGTAAAAATCCTTTGAATGAACATTTGCGAGTATCTGTCTCTGATCTGATTTTGTCTTGAATGGTTCCTGATACTCATTTTTCTAACGCATAGATTTGAATTGCGTGACAGCTATTTTGATTTCAAACCAGTTCAGAATTTGTCTGTTTCACACTTTTTGGACAGCAGCAAACATTGGAGGTTAATAACAATAATCGCACTTCCAAAAATATTCCTTTAAAACAATCAGGCTGGTGATTTTTGCAAAACTTCTTTTTGCAGTGTCGTTTTCTTACCGATGCAGGTGCGACCATCAGAGTGCATACGGAATCCCTCGCTGCACTCGCAATGATAGGAACCTGCCGTGTTGACGCAAGTTTGTTGGCATCCTCCATTGAGCTCATCACACTCATTTATATCTGGAAAAAAAAAATATATATATCAAAAACACATTGGGTTGTAGACATACTTTTAACAAGCCTTCATAGAAAAATCAAAGCATTCATGAAGCATGTCTATTTTCATGTAAAACAGCACAAAAACTAAATGCCACTATAGAGAAAAGTTCTGACTTAAACACATGAAATCAATGAGTTAAATGATCAAAAACATAAAATATACAATTCAGACAGGAGACAGGGATTCTCTATTTTATGAGACCTATTTTATTTTCTTATTAGATATTTGGTTCAAACATCTTGTCCATGCAAAAACTCTGACAGATGTTTTATAAAATGACAACAACAACAAAATGAACCCTCAGTAAATTTAATTATTATCCTCTGAGCTTCAATCAAGTTTGATTCATTTTTAATCTTGATCATCAAAACACTCTCTTTTTTGAAAACACTCATTTTATTCTATAAGTAAGATTTATTTGGTCTGACTAAGTTTCTTTGGGTCAACATTAGATTGCTTAACATGTTGTGTGCGCAGTATGTGTGAAATCCCTTGTTCCTGAATGCGTTCTCCTGGGATGGCCACAAACGGCTGCATGTGTGTTAGACTTGTGCCTCTGATCCATGGAGACAGAAACAAGTTGTCAAGACAAAATACCTGAATGTTATAGTGAAGAACAAATTTCACATCATAACTCATCATGGCTGTCATTTCCTACTATGCAACTTTGTGGATGATTGTGTACTTGAGTGCATAGAGAGCAAAGTTCTTATCAGCTCTCTGGAAACCTCTGATGCTTTGAATAAGCATTAGTACTCCTTGAATTTGTTCACAAATTAGCTCAAGCTTAGACAGACTGGATGGCAATCACTAATTTTAAAGTCTTGATCTAAATCCTGCAGTGTAAACGAGGCTTTTAGATTTTTAGTTGCTGACCTGCCAGGAGTTAAAGCTCTATAGAGTTGCAACCCAGTCCAATTTTTACCCTGTTTTTAAGCTCCACTTATTTTTCTATTTTCCTCTGACTCGCATTTGGCCACTTTTACATCTCCTAGTAGAGAGCACGATTAATAATTATAGTTAGTGAGCAGTGAATCTCTGCAGCTCCTCATGAGTTACTGTGGGATTCTTGACTGCTTCTCTGATTAACATGCTCTGTCAGTTTAGGCAGAAGGCAACGTATTGGTAGGTTTACCGTTCCCTTCTACCTAAACTGACTGTTTTCATTATCAGAGTCAAGGAATGTAATTTACATAAACGGGGTGGGTTTCAAGCATCACCATGGAAACTTGCGTAAAACAGTCGATGTAGATTAAAAGCTCCTGGAAGCTCACATCCTGAAGAAAGAACGTCCAGGAACCCACACTTCAAATACTCGCACTAAAAGAAATTTGCAGTGGCTTTGTAGTTTATTTAGAAATAATGTTAGAATAGCTGAAGAATGTGTGTTCGGCTCTTGTAGGCAATGCTGAAAGCATAAAACTACAGATGTGAGAGGATTTTAGTGGGAAGGATACAATGGCAGCTTTTCACTGTTAAGTGAGGTGGTGCCTGGGGGAGCAGGGCCAAGAGCAGCAGTGGTGGTGTCGGGGGTCAGAGGTCATGAGTTCTGAATGGTGTCGTGTGACACCATCAGGGTCAAAGCTGAGATGCTGAGACGGCATGTACAAGTGGACTAAGCAGTGGATTGGAGGTTAATGCAGACTGCATAAAGGTGCCACATAGGAAACAATCTGAAATCTAAAAGCTGCGAGCCACAAAATATGCTGGCAAAACTCAGACTATGTGCGCAAAAAAAAAAAAAACAAATATAACACTAAGGACTTCTTAAGAGACTGAAAATAGATTTGTAAAACAAATTCAGTAGTAAGAAACTTCTGCAAAATATCCACACAGGGTATGTTAAAGAAAGAGTAAATAATATTGGTAAAGAACGGCAGAGAGCGTTTGACACATTCTATCTTTGGGTTTTGTTGCATTCAAATCCCAAGCAGTCCATCTTACCGTTACAAGCCTTGCCGTCTGGCCCCACTTTGCTGCCTTCAGGACATTTGCAGTAGTAGCTCCCAATGGTGTTGCAGCAGGAACCCTCACAGCTGCCTTCATCCACTTCGCATTCATTAATGTCTGAAAGGACAGGATTAAAAAGCCAGGTTCACGTACCGTGCACATTCTACATGTACTTCCCATGCAGCTTGATCTGATTTGCCTATTCTAGGAGTCAGATTAGTCCTTTATAAATTATTAAAGTCTATCGACTGGGATAAATAAAAGAAGAAAGAGGCCAGCTGTAAGTTAAACAAGATGTTTTGCTACCTATGGAGACTGAAAGCTTTCAGCAAACTTCTGTTGATATTATATGAAAATATATTATATGAACAGGGCAAACCTGTTAGAATACATCCCGCTTTTTGCCTAGACATACCGTCTTTGAATTCACGTGTTGAGTCAAACATCTTTGCAATAATTCTAAAAATATCACCGAATATGAAAAAGTTTGCATTAATTAAAATTAGGAAGTGTGTCTTATATTGCAAATGGAAATAGAAATTTGGAAATGACTGTGATTAAGACTAAACTGTATCAGCATATTCATAAATTGAAGGCATGCATGTTGCAAAATGTTATATCTATATTAATAACATATTGTGGTATATATTGATGGTACAATAGTATGGAATATTTACCACAACAAATCATTTAAAACAATGACTGATAAAAATGTGTTGAATTCTACAAGACCTCAGAAGCTAAGGATGGGTCGCCATGTTTGTTTTTCAGGCCACGCCCACACTTAGTTTCTAAAGGCAAGCAGGTTTATCTGAGTCGTTTGGTGATAGTTTTTTGCAATGCATCAAAGTTCAAAGGATTATTGCACACTAGCTGTCTTTCTGGACCTTTGAATTAAATTGCAACATGTTATTTGCTGTTCTTTTTTTTTTATCTTTTTTGACAGCAGGGAAGCATTATTTGCTGCTGCTTTGCATCTTCCTGTTGACCATCCTACCCTTTACAAGCTGATGACTGAACACAATCTTCAGGGTTAAATGATCATGTCCTGTGCTTGCTCACATTGTGCTAAAATCGTCCAACTTCTTAACTGTATAAGCAGGGTTGACCAGTAAGTAGTACAATAAATGAAAAGACTAACTTGAAAAAAAAACTCTGATCATCTCATTGATTTGGATTATTATATTTGTTTCTAAATGATTTACAAGAAAAAAAAGAAAAGAAAGTAGTGTAGAATCCAGAAATGCTTCACAGAAAACAAACCATTCAGAGTTTGATTTTGCAGTTAACTCCAGAAAGTTTGTAAACCTGAGTGTTGGGGTATCATAAATCGACACCTGATCCATTGAATCCTAAGCTGAATGACTTTTTGTTGCTGATCAACATTAACAGGAGAATATGCTGTACCTTCCAAGATTGTGCCACAAGAAAAAAATAAGGTCATTGCTAAAAGAGGATGATTCAGTTGTAGTCTTAATTGCATGCTTAAAATAAACATGAAAACTGTGCTGTAATTTTTTTAAATGTACTTTTCAGGTCATACTTGTGGATGAAAATGCACTGCAATAAAATGAAAGTGGCCTCCTGTTGCTTTACGGGTGGGAGTGATAACAGTTTCCCATCATGTAACATAAAGTTCAAGCAGCTTTAGATACTCTTGAATTTCCCTGACTCCTGCAGATCTCATCAGGTGCTGCTGACATCGGTGACCTCTGCAGCGCAGTGGCTCCCCGGTTCCAGCTCCTCCAAGGACCCACATTCTTTCGCCTACTCAGAAACTATTTGAAGCGCATGGATGTGGAATAAATCAGTAGAGCCTCAGTCATGTGTCCAGTGTCCTTGTGGTAAAACCATTAAAAGATACAAGCCCAGATCAATAACAGAACAGTAGGTCTCAGCACCACAGTGTGGAGATACTAAAAGCTATTTCATGTTCTCATTCTTCAATGCCAGATGGAGAGGAAGCAATGGGAATGTGTATTCTCAACCTTTTCCAAGATTTTTTTTTCCCCCTCACATTTCCACTATGAGAAACAATCGGAATGTTTTTTCCAGCTTGTCCTCGTGAATATTAAAGACATAATTGGATCTTTTTACTCTCCTAGAAGGTCCATGTTAAGTCTTCAGCACTTATGTCGTTCAGTTCTTTGCTCTCTGAAAATCTAAAAAGGCAGGAAAAATCGTTACCTGATTTTCTTTTCTCAACTAGAAAAATGTTTGCAACAACACCAATCACTAAACCAAGTTATCACTGCTGTTTGCCAATAATCTGACTGACAAGATGCCTCATGTGATCATTTAATAAGATCTACTGATATAGTAAGAAGGACAAATAAAAAAATGCACAGCCTACCAAACAAACTGGAAGTCTGTTTTACAGGAAAATGATCAGCTTTAAACTGTTACTTTAGAAAGAACATTTTGGAAAAGAAAATTACACCAGCATGCTCTGATGGGGAAAACAGAAGACCCTGTGAAGCAAACCAAAAGGAGGGAAAAAAGGACTTGGGACCTGAACCTGCTGCAGAGAGGAACGCCGGCTGCAACATCAATGCTCCCGGTGGACAATAAAACAACAAACAAAAGTTGGATTGTCTTCAAAATTTGACATGGTTGAGACAGGGATGCAATCAATCATGGTTTGGAAAAACAGAGAAAAAAAGCAAACTGTCCTCAGGTTTCCATTCATGCGTAAAACAGCACAAGTAACATAGAGATTCAGCAACTGTGAAGGCACTTGTACTGTAGGTCAGACTTCCCACACTTCCGCGTAGTAAATCATACAAAACCAGCAGAAAATAACCTATCAGACAATGTTGCTTGCTGTTATCAAAACCATCTTGACTAACAGGATCCAGTCTACTGTCCAGAACTGCTATTCTCAAAAGTACTTTGAAAACACTCAAGACATCTTTAGCGAGAATCGTATGGTTTCTGTCTTAACACTTGTGTGCCCGTGGTCTCCTAATCTCATGCAGACCCATGCACCAGTTTGACTTCAAGTAAAAGTCTGCTCTAACAGAGTTAGACAGAGTGGCGTTCAAAAGCAGGCCAAATGCAACTTCTTCAGAGCCGGCTCCAACGTTTCAGCACAGAGTTAGAGCTGCTAAATCCAGACTGGAGAGATTGAAAGCAGCTGGTCAGGCGACCCAACAGCACACAGCAGGGTGTACAACCACAACTTGGCAGGAACACCAAAGAGACCAATAGTTCAAGAGACCAAATGATAATAAGTGTTGAAAAGAAGGGAAAGAGCAAGATCCTTATAAGTCCCAAATTCTGTTGTATTATTCTCTTTGACATGAACTCTCTGACTTGTGTCTGTTAACTTGAAAAGTCCACGTTCAGATCATCCAGGAACCTCATCTACGTAAAGATATCCTTATGTAACGGTGATTGTTTGATGGAGATTAAACACAGAAAGGTAGGCAGACATTTTCCAAGGAGTTATGTCAATTTATTAGGCATGTTCTTCTGCTGCTTTGACATCGAGAGGTGAAATTTCAAATGTGCTGATCAGCTCCCGCGCTTTGATCTATCAACGCCAAAGGAAAGATGACTGAATATGCAGTCACAGGAAAGTTTATTGGGTATACCTGATCAATTGCCTCTTAACACAAATAGCAAATCAGCCAATCACAAGTAAAGGTAGTAAACTCAACACAAAGCTGAAAGTTCAAAAACAAGCATCATGGCTGCTTCTGAAAATTTCAAAAAGCTCAAGTCTATAGTAACTGCTTCAGGGTTTGGAGTAGAATGTATAGTTTTCTCAAGTTTTTCCTTATTTTCCTTTAAATAACAAATATAAAAATACAGAAATAAATCAGGGTAAATCTGAAAAAACTACATTAAAAATTATTTTAAGTAAAATATCTTAAAAGTCCAAAATAAATCAACATAGATCAATATTCCCAGGTCAATACTGTATCTGTTTTCCTCTATCATAACTGAATCGAAGCAGTGATAAATCTGTCACTGAGGTATGTTAAAGCTCACAAAACAAAAAAAAAACAGTCTCCCAGATTCACTGTAATGTAAGTTTCATCTATCTTGTTTATAATTGCATGAACAGACCCAAAATAAATACCAGCATGCCAAACATAAGCATAACATATTTTCAAGGCTTAAGATTAATTCTATGAGTTTTATGAAAAACATTTTGTCCTGCCTGAATTACAATTATATCCAGTGAATGGTGCCAGGAATTTTTTTTTTTTTGTACGTCTTAACTTGTATCACATGAAAACTGCAGATGTTCAGAGAAGTTTGAGCGAGAGGCAAGATACTGACTGCCACATGAGCACATGAGTCTGGGCAGGGGTGCTGCTTGCGTCCTCTTGCGGGTCCCCAAAACCCCGTCCTCTCCCCCATTCCACACACCGACACACACACAGACACACGCACACACAACTTAATCATGAACATTTCCTAAGTGTAGATCAAACACAGAGAACGCTAGCATTTATATTCTCATAACTTGTGAAGAAGTTTTCAAAATCTCAGGGTATTTTTCGGGTTTGTTCAACGTGTTTCAGATTAATAAACACTTTTATCCAGAAATATGAAGATTTAATATCTACAGTACACCAGAAAATTAGAAAAGGTTGCCAAAAAGAAATAGAATTACTGACACATTTTTCAGGTGTTCAGTTTGCATTTGCTACTGTTTTATAGGGGGGGGAGGGTTCAGTAATGGAACCTGACTGGATGCAGGCACTTGGCTTGAGTTCACATAATGAGTCTAGCAGAAGTTAGTGGATAGCAGAAGTTAGTGGATAAATCTGTCAGGGGAAATGGGAGAAGGTAAAGTGTTTTACAAAGTGAGAAGACCAAGACCACGGTGGATTACAGCACAAAATGCAAAGGAAAGAAGGATGAAAAACAATGGTCACTTCAGATTGTGAACTGCCACCTTGTAGAGTGACAACCAAAGAGCTCATGTAAAAACAAAAGCGAGGAGCTTTGTCTTTAACAAATATCCTTGTGAAATGAATCAAGTAGAGATCTGTTTAAAATCCCTGGCAGTGCAATGACAGGACATTCCCTTCTGGGAAGGTTGAGGAATCAGATGGAATAACTTCTGCAATGTACGTGTGCGTGTTCATTGGTTTCCAAGCACGTGAGAGTAGTGACCAAATATCATCTCCACCGCATTCTGTTTCTACAACAGCTTTCTAAAACTTTAACAACTCTCACCCTGTTAAGTTTGGACACGCAGGGGACATACAGACAACCAGGTCAGCAAGAGCATACACTGAGAACCAATCAGCAACCAAACATTACACAACATAGTTCATGTACGATCCCTTTACATTTTGTTGTTTAAGGCTGTATATACTTCATCAACACATGATTACAGTATAATGCTAATACCACCATGTTTCACTGGAGACAGATGCAAATATGTCAAACATTTTAGGTTTTAATTTGTAAAACGAAAATGTGACTTATTTTTCTTTCAATTCAAAAGTTAGAAGTACTCTGTGCTTTTGCAGACAAAGTCACAAAAGATGTTGAAGTTTGTTGATGCAACGCGACAGACGTGTTGCATTATCCTTTTACATTTACTGGCTGGATTTAACTGATTTAAAAACGTAACTTTATTAAACTCTTTGGCCAAAGACACCACAAATTCCTGATTTAGCCAATTAAAACCAATTAGTCCCTTTAAAAAAAAAAAAAAAAACTTTTTTCTACCTTTAATAGCAACTCCATACTGCGGCATTATCCAATTACAGCTTCATCTAAGATTAGAGATTTAAAAAAGGTAAAGCATGAAATTTGAGAAACGCTAATAACAGTTAATGGATGTCTTGTTTTCTGCAAATTTAACTAAGTTCAGTGACGCTAAACCTAAAGGTAACTATAAACATTTCATAAAGTACGAAAGGTATTGAAAATAACAGCATATTTTTAGTTGGTAAGTATTCTCGTAAGTGGAAATGAAAACCTTACCATACTGGCACCGGGGACCTTTGAAGCCTAATGGACAGTGACAAATACGCTCCCCAGTCTCTGCACATCTCCCACCATTAAGACAGGCATGAGCACTGCACACCCCTGTGGATAATTCAACATCACACACCATCATGTTGCTGATATATTTGGTTCTGTTAACTGGAAACAAGTGAAGCACTTCTTTGCAGAAAACCGACAATTTTCTAATGAATATATGTCAATTTATAATGAGATGCTTATTTACTCACTATGTAGACAGCCCATCTCATTATCTTTCTGAGCCCAACCGGGACAACATTTATAGACTGTGTGAAAATCCATGCTGTACGTTTGCCTGTATGCTGTGTAGTACGCAGTCCTAAGGAGAAGACATTCTGTTACATGTACATATTTTTAGAGGCTGCACTGTAGTATTTTATAAGCACAAAGCATTAATAGTCATTGTTATACAAAATACATAAGATCAAGTGAAAGAGACTTCAACCCTTTCACATTTTGTCATGTTACCTCCACAGACTTGACTTTGTTTTATTTGAATTTTTGTTTGGCATAGTAGACCAGTACAAAAAAATATATATGGTTGCATGGTTTGTTTTTTTTTTCTTTTTTGATAATCATCTGAAAATGAGGGATCAGGCACTCTGGAAAGATGAGACCCAAATCAAATGTTTTCGCCTGGATACAAAACACTACGGCCTACGTGGTACAAAACTAAAATCGCATATCGCCACTATAGCCCACCATCAAGTTGAAATCCAGTAGAAAATCTGTTGCAAAAATGTCAAACTGTAGTTCAAAGATGCTCTTCATCTCATAAATCTGAAAAACAATGAGCAATAAATTGTCTTTACAGATGTGCAAAATCAACATTATCCTGAAGCTAGCTGCTATAGATGCAGTGAATGGTAAGACATATATTTACATCAGAGGGGACGAAAAACCAATGCACACCATGCTTTTCAGATTATATAACTTTTTTTAAAAAAAATCTTGAAAGAGATGCATCGTGTTTCCTTTTTTTGTTCTATTTTTAAAAGATTTCAATAAAATACACTGATGTGGTAACATGACAAAATGTAGGAAAAGAAAAATAAAAAGATTTTCTGGGCATTTTCGGCCATGATGGACCATTTATCTCTGACTACTTGCTTAAGATGGGGACAACTTTGAGAATGGTGTTAAAAGTACATGTGATACAAACTGGATTTTTCATACCTTCTCTCAAATCCCAAACACCATCTGCGGCTTGTGCAGCCCTGCTTCCACACCTGCACCATGCGGGTAAACGCCTGAACACAGGGCTGGCGGACCCCCAACATGGACACCTCCTGGGTGGCGCAAACATTTGGCCTTTGCATGGGGAAGGTAGAGAAAAGAGTGACGTAGCAACACTACAGCAATACTGGTTGGTCATTGTACATGGATGACTTAATTGTGATGGTGGTGAGATCCCTCAGACAGACAGACACAGTTCATGCCTGCATAAATCAATGTACAAACATAAACTCCAGACAACTGTGTTTAGTTAGCTTGAATTCATTTGTGTTGTAATTTCGGGTACCTTACAACTGCCTGCCTCCACGAGGCATCTGGCTTCAATAAAGCTTGAAGTTAATTAGAGGAAGTACTGTGGTTGTCCCCTAATGAAAAGAATCCTCCTTAAATATCTCGCAGGTTATTTGAAATTGGAACTCAGTGGTAGAGTGCCATATGGATAAACAAACAAAACGTAGCATTCCACTGGAAGTGGACGATGTAAAACTGCTGTTGTGTGTACAGTACACATCCTATCTTCCGTGGGACCTGAAATGGAGACCCCTAGTGGGCAGACCACACATAAAGGACACAAACAAAAGTTATTTTCAAAAAAAAATAAGGAGTCATTTATTTGTCTATCAAAATTCAGCGTGTCTCCTGATTCCATTCATTCGTATATATCGCATGTTAAAGTATCATTTTCTCACTGACCTGGGAAGTCACCAATTAGCGACGGAAACTAACATCTTACTTACATGCCAAGCTGCAGGTCTGCAGATGATGCGATGTGCATAGCGCTGAATAATTTCACACATATATAGAAAATCTTTGGAAACATGGTTCCAGCTGCTTACAGACACGTTGTTGAAGATTCAGCTGTGCAGACTAAAAATAAAAAAATAAAAAAAAAAGCCCGTTAAATCCAAAACATTCTGACAAAATTATGGAAGTCCACGTTCAAGCTCAGAGATTTTTTGGTTAACATGGAGTGATGTTTTTGATTTGATTCCCGGTTCATGCTACTGATTAGGTGAAGGGGAGGCTATCTGAGCCTTTGGGAGCCTCCGTGTTAAATGCACCACCCACAAACACCCGGGATGGTGGGGGCCAAAGTGGGGGGCGAGGGGGAGGTGTAGGACGCTGAATGTGCCTGCTTTGATGTCGCAGTCTATTTTCTTATCTTTTCTTTTTCTTTTTTTTTTACAGTCTATTACAGAAGGTTGTGCTTATTCGACGTTGAACTTAATTTCTTGTGTGTGTGTGGTGTGTGTGTACGTGTGTGTGTTTTGTTTTTTTTAGATAAACTGAATTTTCAACCTTTATATCTACCTGCACACTTTTCAGAGGTTCACTTGACCTTTTAATTAACAGTGTCATCTGAAAGCCATCCAGAGTTGGAGAATTAAATTTATGAAATTATATTTAGACTTACACAGTCTCAAGTAGCTTGGTTTATCTGGGTGCCTGATATGGAGGGGAATGGTGTGGCAGATCTTCTAACCAAGCAGTCTCAGAAATAAGATAGAATTATATAAATGGCATTTTGGTAAATCTGAAATAAAATGCATTATTCAGAAGCCATTTTGGCAGCAGAGTTTTGGAGGAATGGACTAAATGTCATCACATACAACAGACAGTAAGGAGAATGCAATTTAGAGTAAAAGCAGCTATAACAAGGTTGTGATTAAGACAAACAGGGTTAAATAAAACTTTCCATTTGATGGGTAAACATCCAACAGGTAAATGTGAGTGTGGCATCAACATGCTGTTTCCAGTATGTTCTACTGGAAACATAGAGCATACAATAATTCAATGTGAAAAGCTAAAAACAAGAATTAAATAAACATGACGTGACGACATTATTAGTCTAGACATAAAAAGACCAATAAAGCATTTCCTTATTATTTTCAAAGGAAAATGGATTAAATGAATATATAACTTACGCTAAACTATACCCTCCAATACAGTAGATGGCGATAATGTATCTTTACGTTGGATGTTATCCGCAAGAAAAAAATCAAGAATAACAAGAAACATTTCCTGTTTAAAGTAGAAACAGGGCAAGGAGCGAGAGGAACCTCCTCTCTCATATGAATACAAAGAGATGTTAGACAGCTGTACTATTTGGAATTTTTGTTCCTAACTTAATACGTTGGAACACCAACAGAAGTCCCTTCCTGGTTTTATTTAATAAATACGTTTTTAGAGAGGTCGCTGCGTTAGCCAACATTTAGAATGGTAAGTAACCGCGCTAAAGTGTTAGCTCGAAATGGCGAGGAGGCTAAGTTGTTTTCTTACTCTCCATCATCTTTCTGGCCATATTACTGATTAAGACAGATGCACGTACTTTATAAATAATGTGGACGTTAGTTTGCTACTGGTAAAATATGTTTGTTATTTTCCGGTATTGATAAGTCAGTGCTAGCTTAATGCTAGGCAGCATAAATTTCTTGCAACAGTCGAAGCGGTTTGGGTGTTTGTTTTTTCTGCTTTTATCATGTGATAGTACCACGAGACTGAGCAACATTGGACTGTTTAAAAATAAACAAACCACGTCAACAATCTGTGTCAACGTACAACAGCAGCTGGGAAATGAAAGTACTGCTAAAACCACTTTTTGGAAGTCACAGCTCCTCCTGTTTTGATTCCACAGAGTCAAATGAGCGGAGCAGCATTTCCATCCCCGACTGTGGAGATGGCGGAGATAAACCGCATTCAGTATGAGCTGGAGTACACCGAGGGGATCAGCCAGAAGATGCGCATCCCGCAGAAGCTCAAAGTGGCTCCTCATTCACACGAAGAGCCCGGCGATGGTTTACAGGAAGTGCCCCCCAGCGTCATAATGCAAGTGCCAGACAGGATCGTGATTGCAGGTTGGTGTCTTTTATTTTCGCCTCCCCGCATTATTATTTGAGTTTAACATTTTAGTATCAGTATTTTAGTGTGGATTTCTGAATGAGAACCTACAGATAAACGTAAAATCATTTGAAAAGAAAACAAACAAACAAACACTGGTTGACAGTTTATTTTGTTTTGATTTCTTGAAAACTTTAAGTCAGAGTTTGAAAATGGATATGTGGTTCTTAAAATTTGACTTGCTTAGTTGGAAGTAAAGCATTGAATCTGCAGTGTTTAACTTTCTTTGAAATACATAATAAACTAAATGCAGTCGTAGTTTGGACAAGTGTTAAAGATTTTTAAGTATGTCTTCTTTTAAGTTTTTCCATACACAAAAAAGCCATAAAATAGTTTTTTACTATTATTTAAATGATTTGTGCAACACACAGGTAATACATCCAGCCACTGTATTACCATTTTTAAGAGCAGATTTTACCTACTCAAATGTTGTGTGTAAAAATTGGCAAACATGATTTGAAACTTGGAATTTAGAGATGGGAAAATGTGTAAAAAGATGTTGCTATGTCTAACAATCTGCACCTTTCAACTTGTGCTGCACATTATATCAAAAATATATCTTAATTTGCAATATAATTTGTGCAATAATAATATCACAGAACTCTATTTGGAAGGCAACATTTATCATAGTGTCAGAAATTTATGCTTAGATTCTGCTTTTTGATGGAGTGTCATTTTTATCCGGCGTCCACGCCTATCACAGATAATAGTTCCCAAAAGAATAAAGGTCACAGAGATAGTTGGAAAGCTTGCAATGTCAGTTACGAAGGAGAGGAGAATGTGTTTTTATTACAGTTGATATTTAACAATAATACTGCCATCCAATGATACCCTTATCCTTGTTACAACTACTTACAAACAACACAGAGCCAACAGTTGAAAGTCCAGGCATTTTCCTACCCTATGCTTTGGGGCTATTTTGTTTTCCACGTCATATCATGTCAGCTGCTAAAAACTGAAAATGAAACAGAGATATTGGCATGTCAGTTTCTAATGCAGAACACAATGGCTTGCATGTTTTGGGTTAGTGCTGATTGTTTAGTTTCACCTTGTGATTTGTCAGGAGATGCAGATGCAGACGCCCACTTCCCCAGACCCAGAGACTTAGACCTCATCCAGTCAACACCCCTTGAAACTCTGGCGCTGAAAACTCCTCCCAGAGTCCTGACCCTCAGTGATCGACCCCTGGACTTCTTGGAAGAGGAGCATCAGACAGCTCCAGACACTGAGGAGGTGGTACGGCATAAGCTTATAAGTTGCACATCTTATAAGTACAAAGGGCTCGCGATTCTACTTGGTGACGCAACATCATTGCTTCAAAGCATAA
The DNA here is from genome assembly GCF_000485575.1 of Poecilia formosa. Lineage (NCBI taxonomy): Eukaryota > Metazoa > Chordata > Actinopteri > Cyprinodontiformes > Poeciliidae > Poecilia > Poecilia formosa. Next base: position 302,302 of record NW_006800274.1, read on the forward strand.
ATCAGCTGTCTTCATTTTTCTTCTCATAGGTGCACCCCCAGGGACGTTTAAGGCGGGAGCGTTCTGCCAGTGAGAATGCAGCCGTCCGCCAACTAACTCATAATGAATCTGCGTAAGTATTTCGTCACAGATGCCATCATTATCTAAGCTCCGTCTTAGCTCTGCTGAGGTTTGCATGTAGCAGGAAGCCGTGTCGTTCTTCTAGCTCTTACTTTTTATTTGGTCCACTCTCATCTTCCATCTGATCGCCCGTGGCTGCATCTCGTCTGCCAGAACGTCTGCTGCTTGCTGACAAATAATGAAAGCGGCCTGTCTTGTCAGTTTTCATTATTATTATTATTATTGTATACATCAATGAGTTAAAAGCTTTGGTTTTATTATGTGTACTTTGATTAGACGGTTAGGTTGTGGCGAAGAGTAAAAGCCTGTGAAGGGAAGACGTTTTCTCCTCCAGATTCTTTTCTGCAGCACAGCATCATGTGGCATGAAGTTCATCAAGTTGCTTTCACGTCACGAGAGAGGGATTAGCCTGTTTCTGTTCGTTTCGAGCGCTTTTGCTAAAATGGCTGACAGGTCTCCGTCGCTGCTTCTTTTCTTTACATTGATCTGCCTTAAGTTTTTATACAGACAGTGGGGGGTTGTACTTTTTCCTTATTTCTCTCCCTTTCCTTCCTCTTCTTCTACCCTTTTCCCTTCTTTCCTGTCAAATGTGCTCCTTGTAATGGTGGGCACTGAGCAGTACAACTTCGCACCCCCCGACCACTAACCAGTCACGCCCTTCCCTCAACATGGCTGAAGAGCACAACGTGTACAGCGCTAGCGGTGTTCTGTCTTTCATCCAGTCCACTACACGTCGGGCCTATCAGCAGGTCCTGGAGGTCTTGGATGAGAACCCACGCAGGTGACCTCCCAACTAACCGGTCATTTGTTTTGTAAAAATTATTGGCAGCGAGTCAAATGCAAACTTCTTTAAATGTTTTCCCAGCAGCTTATTCCAATTTTTGCCGATGCTGATTTTATGCTCTTTTGCACGGTTGACGGACTGGCGATTTATAATAATAAAAATATGTCCTGGGATACAGATAATGGTGATAAGAATATTGAGTAGTTTCTAAAAACAATAAAAGAAGACATGGCTGATGACTTAAGCTTACAGCTTGAGGCTTGTAATAAAGCCAGTTCTTCTGCAAGTATTAAAGTCAAACAATACATGTGATTAAAAGAGCAGTCGTCAGGTTTCCTGGCAGTGAACGCTGAGTCAGTCATCAGACTTGTTTTTTGAAATCAGACTTCATATTTACCTTTGAAGGAAGGTGAACAGTCACTTTTGAGAAATCAGCTCCATTAATCTGAAGAGCGTCAAGTATAGAAAGTGTAGTTCTCAATGTTCAATTTAAATTCAGAACTTGCCACATACCAAAGGTCTGTGGCAAAATAGAAGTAACTTTGCATACTTTAGAAAAAGTACCTTTTTTTTTATTTTATTTTTTTTTTATTTTTACTAACTTTTTAGCTCTCGCGTTCCTCTCGGTTCCCTCATCCCTAGTCTAGCCTAGGTTCACTTGAGGTGAAAAACACAAACACTTCATCTTCAGCCCCGCCTCCGACTCTGCCTTGTGTGCGGTATGGGAGAGGCTTCTTAAAATGCTTCCCACATGTGATCTCTCCTCCAGTAACATATTAGGAGTTCTCGTGTTAACTATGACATCGTAGAATGCCTAGCAAGCTCAGTCTGTGGGCTCTAGTGGCATGTGTGGTATGTGCAACACTGTGTTTTTCTAGATCTCTTTTTCCCTTCTCCCTTCTCTGTGTTTCCCCACATCTTTAGCAAACCGTCTCTGCGAGGGGGGTCAGGTTTGAGCTCCAACCCCTTGCCTGATTCCAGGTAACTTCACCTGGCACTTCATATTTTCCTTCTCTTTCCCTGTCCTTAACCTTTCTTGGCTCTACTACTCGTTGTGTTTTAAAATGAGGTCCAGTAATTCCCAGCCACGGCATTATGTTTACCTGAAATATATAGTCTAAAACGTTACTACTAGGAGCCGTGGCTGGTTTGGTTTTAAAAAAAAAAAAAAAATCTGAAAGGATTTTTTTGTCTGCCTTTAAGGTTTGCATTGTCGACAAATGAAAGTGCCCTGGAAGGGCCTGCTGATGACATGACGGCCGTCGATGCGACTACACTTCGACGCCAGGTTAGCTTTAACAAATATTTTATTCCAGGTGACTGAATTCTTTAGAAACAGTAGAAAACGATTAGCTTTTTTTTTTTTTTTTTAATGTGTCTCAACAGCTCATCAAGTTGAACAAGAGACTCAAACACTTGGAAGACGAGAACAAGGAGAGAGCAAAGCGAGAAATGATTATGTACTCGATCAGTGTTGCTTTCTGGCTCGTTAACACCTGGGTGTGGATGCGGCGTTAGAGCTGGTCTGTATTCAATATATTGGATATTAACTACTCGCTGCATCTTGTCCGTGTGTTAAAATGTTTTGGGATTTATGAGACATAACCTGCACAGGAATGATATTCTGGGTTTTGTTTATTTAACACATGTACAGTTTTATTTTTCTACTCTTATTTCATCCTGTCCATGTTTTTTTGTTTGTTCTTGTTTTGCTTTTATTCCAAACTTTCCTGCCCAGTCATAAATGATTTGTAAATATTTGTTCATGGCACCTAAAGCTGTGGGAGGACTTACTGAAGCAGTACGGCATTGGTCTTGACCTACAACGTGGAGACATTTGCTATGTGGTAACATGTGAAATATTTATTGCAGGGGGAGTAATATGTGACATCACCTAGGAAATGTAATGTAAAATAATTAAAGTAATACATGCAAAGCATTTTCTTGTTTTTATTGATGTCAGAACTGGAAAAAAAAAATACATTGTAAATTTGCTGTTACACAAAAAAGTCCACATGAACTTTTGCTTTTGTAAGTCTTGAAAAAGGGGTACCTGCAAGAAGTCGAATCAGTTAAAAATTGGATTTCTTTCATCAAATGTGCTGAAACGTATCAAACAAGCTGAATTTCAACTCTTTATGTGAGAGTCATTTCCAGTTACATCCTAAAGGCCACGTTTGACGGTCGGATAAAAGTTTTGTAATTTCAAATATAGCAGAAGGCCAATTTTGTAAAAAAAAAAAAACATGTTTACATCTAAAGGTATCAGTTCACTTACTCAATCAAGCATTGTTTCTCTGAGGAAGGTTGATTGGATCCTGGATAGTGAGTAAGAACATCATCATCCTCTGGATAGAGCAGTGATGAATCGTTAGGGAGCCCAATTGATTTGTTGCAGCCACCTAGAGACAACGAGGATGTTCCGTCATGGCTGAGACCGAAGATGCCACCGCCCTGATTCTCAGTCGGTGTCTCTTCATCGCCATCTCCTGATATGACTTCTATTTTTGGTTTGGAGTCCTGCTGATGGGATATTCCGGGGAAGTCTTCTGTATCCACATCTTCCAAGTCGGGCAGCTCGTCAATACGCAGTGACTGGCTTATGGGAAGGTGGATGGTTTCCAGCTGCTCTTCGTCCTCCAGCTCTGTAACTAATGGTCCAGGACCATGTAACGGTACAAGCTCATCTTCTTCTGAAAGATCAGGAGAAACCTGCGTAGGCTGTGTGTTTTCAGACAACCTATTCTCTTTATCCTTTGTTAACTTGTGATTTTCTTCTCCCACATTTATCTGCAGCATCTGTCCATCTTGTACAGAGTCCGCCCAGACATTCTCTTCTGTTTCGTGCCCGATTTGAAATTGATCATCATTTTCTTTATCAAACTTGTCCTCCTCCAGCTCTTCTGCGTTGAGATCTCTGTCGTTTGCCTCACTTTTGTCAACCTTCAATTCTTCCTGGCTGCCCTCCGTAAAGATCTGGACATCCTCTCCTTCAGAGAAAGACAAAGTCTCCATGTTTTCTTCACTAGCTATGACTGAAGTAGGAGCTGTCTCAATTTTCCCTAAAAGAAAAGTAATTATACAGTTAAAACATTTAATTTTTAAATATCTGTTCAAATAAAAGCTAAACAATGCTCACCTTCCGCTTGCAACTCCCGCAGGCGTTTTTTCTCCAGGGCTTTCTCACGAATTTTCGCCAATTCATCCAAGCTGTCCTGGATTTTCCTTCTCTCCCGTGACACCCATGCCGCTCTCTCCTTCCACTCCCCCTCCAGCCCGTCCTTGGCCCACGCCTCTGCACATGCCCTGTCTTTGGGGAACACGGGCCGGTCATCGAGGAAGGTGAGCTGCTTAAGATGGATAATCATGGTCTTCCTGTAGTTTGGGATTTTCCTCACCACCTCATTTCCCATCAGGTTCAGCACTCTCAGTTCTGGCATTGCCTCCAACACAGAGACAATCTCAGGGTCGTGTAACAGATTGTGAGACAGGTCCAACACGTTGATGGCCATACACTCACTCAGATGCTCTACGTCCTTCGCACTCTCCAGTTTGTTATGGGATATTTGTAGAGTGCTGAGTTCAGGAAGGCAGGAGATGTTCTCTATCATGTGGATGTAGTTGTTGGAGACATTCAGGGTGCAGAGTTTCTTCATGGGTTCCAGGTTTTCCAGCTTGCAAATGAGGTTCTGGTGCAGGAACAAGCAGCGAAGGTCAGTCTGAGCATCCAGGTTCTCAATCCTCTGGAGACCATTGCTTTCCAGCCAGAGACATTTGAGCCCTGTGTATTCTTCCAGGTTCTCAATCTTGGAGAAACCCTTAAAATGCAGGTACAGAGTGTCATTCAAGCAAGGTGTGGAGTACAGTTTGTTCTTCTTGCAGAGGTCTTTGAGGAACTTCTTGGTCATCCTTGGCTCTGATTGTTTTTCCTCTTGCACTGAGGTCTCCCACTGGTGTGCATTTTTATTTTTTTCTTCAAATGTATTTTTTATAATCCCACCTGATCCGTTTCTGCCAGAAATATCGTCGGTGTTTGCTCTTTCCGTTGCGTTTTCTGTGGTCACCTTATCGTCCATCCTCTTCACATTCGTGTAATTCCCGCAAAATATATTTAAATAAATCCGCAGACGAAATTTTAAAAAAAGTATTAGTTGCGGAAATGTAGTGAAACACGGGGCTGTCAATGGTCAAACTGGATAACTATCTGGCAATCCGCTTTGTTTGTCAACGTTAATTATGGTTTACGTTGGTTTCCATGGTTACTCCCCGACAGAGAGTTCTGTTCGCGTCGGACACTTATCAGTGTAACACACGCCACTGGTAGGAGGAAACATGGCGGCGGGCATGTTAAACCGTGGCGTGCTAACATTTAGGTTGCAGTGTCAGCTGGTTTCCAGAAGCCCTTCACTGACACAGGTTAGGGAGAAGAAACGATGGATGAGAGCTTACACATATATTATGGCGAAGAAGTTACAGCTCGAAGGACCTCCGCCACCGAAGCCACGGTAACTGACATTTAGCTAATGCTAAAGAGCATCTCAAGGCCACTCGTTTAGGAGCCTAATGTGGCATTGTTTTTTATTAGTATAAAAAAGAATGATGAAGTAGAGGAAGTATCTACTTTTTTAGCTTTAGATTGCAGAAACAATTTGTTGCTCACACAACCTTAATGAGGGCAAAAAAAGTTCATTATATTTTATATTTTCAGCTCTTCAGCAGGTCTAGTTGCTCATTTTGCCAACATTTTCGAATGGCATTGTAATATTTATGGAAAACACTGTCTTCTCTTCCTCATCTCCTTAAGGTGGCAACAGCCTAATTGGGATTACCATTCGGAGGTTCAGGCTTTCAGTTCCCGTCTCCATGAAAACTTCTCTCTGGAGTTACTTAAAACAGCCTTCGTCAATCCGTGTTACGTGCAGGCGGAGCAGGAGAGGAGAAAACAGCTAGACGTTGACTCTGAGACCACGGCCTTGGTTCTGAAAGACAATCTTCAGCTGAGCAAAAAGGGAGAAGGCCTGACTAAAAGCATCCTGACCGACTGGTGCAGGGCAAGCTTTCCTAGTCTGCCACATGAGGGAGTTGAGTGCATTGTGGGGCACCTTAGCAGTCTGTCAGTTGTGACTTATGTTGCAAGAAATCTTGGCATAGAGGATCTTACAATGAGTGCAGAATTCCCTGTTCCGGACGAGGTGCTGAACTCCACTTTCATGGCGGTGATCGGAGCTCTGGAGGAAAGCAGTGGGGCAGAGCGAGCTGCATTCTTTCTCAGAGTAAGGAACTTGTTGGTGCTTGTTTCTTTTTAAATTAATTTAATTGTTTTAAGGTTGTTTTTACAGTAAATGATCCTCATCCCCAACTTCTCTGCTACCTCACAGGATTTCCTATTGACTCAGCTGATAGGAAAGGACCTGTTTGATATGTGGACTGTGGTGAATCCAATGGGACTGCTGGTGGAGGAACTTACAAAGAGAAATATTCCTCTGCCAGAACCTCGTCTCATCAGGTCTGCGGGAGCCAGTACTGTTCTCCCGCTCTACTTTGTCGGCTTGTACAGGTACATGTGCAATCGTGCATGCTGCTTTTGCTACATATTGTCATTCGAATGTGAGATTCGTAGAAATAATTTGCGTATGCATCATGTTCCTGTTTTGCTTATTTTCTGATTCATCTAGTGGCACAAAACTCCTGGGTCAAGGTCCAGGTGAGACGCTTGTCGGAGCTGAGGAGGAAGCGGCACGTGTGGCTCTACGCAAACTTTATGGCTTCGCTGAGAACCGCAGACCCTTTGACTTCTCTCCACAACAGCAGCATCAGCGGACGTTACTTCAGTCAGTCAGTAGCAACTGACAAGTTAATAGAGATCTTAAATCAGTACGAATCTAATGGGGGACAAAGTTGCAGGTGTTACACATTGTAGCCTTTCAACAGGTTATAATTAAACTTGAGTCCACTTTTCAGGATTTGCTATATTTGGATTTAAAATGTCATTACCACAGAGAAATAAGAACACCAGAGGTCATCTGTTGTACATAAGGAGTGTAAGCCTGTCAGAATAGTACAATGCCTGAAATAGACCTGACATTTGGCTTTCCTGTAAATAATGCAGCTGCTCTGTTGTGTGCTTTGTACTGTGATATAACTCGCATGTAATAAAATGTTTGTATGAATGTATGCTTGCTGTGATTTTATTCATTTTCAGTTCCTGCTTAATATAGATGATATTTGTGTTTACTTGCCATAAATCTGGTTTGCTGATCCTAAAGTGTTAAAACGTCAAATAGTGAGTAAATTCCTCACACAAAGAACAGGAATAACTTAACACAACTTATGACTTGCAAAAGTGTTAATCCTCTGTACCTTTACTTATTTTTGGCACAATGCAATCTCAGACAGTGTTATTGGGATTTAATGTGATAGACCAACACAATGTAGGGCATAGCATGAGCTAAAAGCCTGAAAAACGTTTGGGTTTACATTCAATTCCAAAAGGTTTATTCTTTAAAAAAAAATTTTTTTCTTTTTTTTTTTTTTTTTTTTT
>NW_006800274.1:309874-316330 GCF_000485575.1 Poecilia formosa
AAAGATGAACGTAACAGATTTTCTTACAGAATTGCCCCCAAATTTAGCTCCGTTTAGCTCCCTGTCAAATGTGGCCAGCTTGCTTTGCCTTCTCAATAAACAGATTCCAACAGCATGATGCTGTGCACAGGATGATGTGGAGTGTTGCATTTCTCCCACACTGCTTTCAACAGGTTGAAAAAAAAAAAAAAAAAACTCCCTCTGACCAGAGTGGTTTCTTTCACGTTAGCTGCCCCTACTTATTGCTTTCAACAATAACTAACATTCTTGTCTCTAGAGAAGTTAGTGGCAAAAAGTCTGATTTGTGAAATATTTGTCCAAAGTTGTGGTAACACTTTATTTGAAGGGGGGTGAATAAGACTGTCATGACACTTTCATAAACATAACATAACACATGTAATGAACATCAATCAATAAGTCTTCATGAATATTAATGAATGTTGTCATAAAGCGTCATTCGGTAAATTATGACACTTTTAATACAAAGTTGACATTATTCAAAATGTCTTTGTTATGACAACTTGACATTAACCAAGAAATCATTACTGTTTAAACTTTACCTTTAATAACATAAAGTTACCTCATTTTTAAAGTATAATCAGTAATACTTTTATAACAAATTTACATCAGTAACAATTTCTTGGTTAATAACCAATATATTTTTCTTTCCACTTCAAACTTACACATTACAATTATAACTTCAATAAAACACACTGACCTTTGTCAGTGTATTGTTACAAAGGTCAATGGACATGGTTACTTTTGTTTTGACTGATTGTTTTCTCGTTTTTGAACAGCAAAGAATTTCACCGAGTACTACCAGGAGCATTTTCTTTTTAGAAATGCTGTGCTAATCGTAACATTTGCTCTCCGGGAATATTTTCTGAAATTCTAGAACAGCCTTGTACAGTAGTTAGTACCACAATTATTACCGCAATCCACACAGTGGCGCTGGTGTGTTAAAAAGGGTCGTCAAAGATACTACCGGCAAGATGAAACCTTCAATCATTATTTCTAGACAACTCAACTTCTTATACCTGAACATCCGTTTCCATGAACTCAGAATTTACAGCTGTTTATAAATAATATAAAGACCAGATTAGTACAGTTAATTAAAATGATTTTTCCGGGTTTTCTTGAAAAATCGTTTTAATTAACTTGTACATTAAACTGTTTTTAATAACTGAGTTATAACTCACGTTTTTTCTTCTTCTTTGTTTAAGTACAAATCTACATCTATCATAAAACATAGGTATTTAATAATCATTTAAAAATAAATAAAAATTAAAAAACTGTCCCGGAGATAAAATGAAGGTGCGCATAACGGGATTTTTGCCAAAGCGGAAGTAGATGGCAGAGCTCCTCTTGTCTCCTCTGATGTGCATCCTGAAACTCCTTGCTGGAGGAGACGCCAGGCCGCCCCTGACAACAGAGCCGCCCCTATCTGCCGTTAGCAGCGAGTCGGCAGCCGTTAAACCGCACAGCCCTTTGTTTTAGTTGTAGCTGACCCCTCAGCCTCTCATTTAATTACCCGTGTTGCGTATCTTTCACCATGGCGGCGAGCGCGAAACGAAAACAGGAGGAGAAACATCTGAAGATGCTGAGAGAAATGACGAGTTTGCCTCCCAATAGAAAGTGCTTTGACTGCGATCAGCGCGGCCCAACCTATGCCAACATGACTGTGGGTTCTTTCGTGTGTACCTCCTGCTCTGGCATCTTGTGAGTATTAAGTTGCAGACGTGAGCCACAGCTTTTGTGCGTACGATATGTAGAGTTTCAGGTGACGGGCGAACCAAAGCTGTTAACGTAAGCTAACATGAGGCATTTATTTCCAGATAGGTTGTAGTGAGCGTGGGCTTCGCTGCTTGACATTGTCTGGTTGTGTTGTATTGGGCGGGGTGCATGAGTTGTCAGTGCCCCCACAATGGAACTGAAAGGGCGACCACCCTCGATGCTAGTTAACTTTAGCTTCCAGTGCTAGCCAGTGAACTTATCTTGCACTTGGAAGCTACAGATAAGCCTTTAGCCAGATGCTGCTACCAGTTGCTGTTAACGTTAGGAAGCCCCCACTCCGACTAATGTTACTTAGTAACCATGTACTCTTTATAGAAAGAGCCACACCAACACACCTTTTAGTTATTGATTTGAACGTCACTTTTTTTTTTTTTTTTTTGGGGGGGGGAGGGGTTGTAAACTTGACACCTGGGAGTATCAATGTCATGTTATTTAGAGATGTGACCGATAACTGTTATGAGGCCATAATGTATTTATGTAATACATTTCTCAACCCTTAATTTGCCTCTGACAAGAATCGCAACTGGAATTTCAGTTCTGTTTGCTGTTCGAGGTACCTTATACGAACTCCTGTCTGCAAAGTTTAAACATAGTGACTAAACTAGTCGTTACAGTGGAGTAGGGTGGATTTTGTTTTCTATCATTATTCGGTTCTAAATCCAGGCTTCTGTAAACTTCAGATGTGAAATTAGTTAGAATGTTCTCTTCTTTTCCAGTTACAAATATGACGTCTTCACTTACTTGTTAGTATTTTAGTAACATGTTGTCATTTAGACAAGTATCTCTTTGCAGTATGGAATATCAACAATATGCAGTAACTAAACATGTTGTCTGTGCTCCTCCTTCTTCTTTACTGTACTCCCAAAGAGCTTAGATGGCACTGATGTGCGTTGTTTTGTAAATATGTGTTAATATGAGCACATAATCTTAAATTTGACAGACTTTTATTATTTTGTGTAAGGACTTATAAAATAAGTTCGACAAGGAATTTTCAATTTAATTTGTTGCTGAAATTTTAGGTTGTATGTTACTATCATTCAAATAATTGGATTTTTTTTTTATATTTAGCATTGCAAAATATATTTTTGGCTTACAGTACAGGTGGGGTGTGGTTCTGTAGTTAATAACAATACAAGCTACTTTATGTTGAGTTCAATCTGAAGAAAGAGTTTAATACATTTGACACTTATCTCATGTTAACTGTTCTTGAATTATTTCCTGTGTGTTTGAGATGCGCTTCAAACTGGTTGTAATTATAGGCGCAGGAAGTGGTGTGGCCCCACTCTGCTGCTACATCAGCAGCATGTGATGCGTGTATGCAACAGGAAGTGGCTGGGACGGCAGGTCACTGTCTGTCTCTCCTGTGTTTTTTTTTAAATTATGTGGAGTGACAAATCACTTCCAGGAGAACGCCCTACGATCAGGTTGAGACTGAAACTGATTAAAAAGTGACGGGGGAGAGGTTGTCATTGTTGAGGTAATAGGGCAGACGAACACCTGGGTTTTCAGCCGAGCAGGAAAGTAGATGTGACCACGATGGTTCACAGAAACATCCCATCCCTTGAAATGAGTTTCAGACTCATCACCTCGGCTCATGTGGTGTGGCTGTGGCTCGATCTTTCTGAGCTTAGTTAGGTAGTTAGCTAGTTGTGATATGAGAGAAGTACAGTCGAGCAAATGATTTGTGAATTTACAAATTTGTGAATGTACAGAGAACAAAGGCACCAAAGATTTTAGCTGTAAAAGCTGCACTGCCATAAAATACCCAACAGTTACCTGGCAACCATCGGCTGCTCTAAGCACATTTAATGCTCACAATATGTGGTGTAAGTAGGAGATTGATCAGGTTAAACGCCGCTTTGTGATCTTGTATTTCTCATTATAGTGAGCACACCGGGACCAATCGGCTCCAAAAAGAGACTACACCCAACAGAGAAAACTAATTTTGCTATACTATGTTCTGTAATCCCTGATAAAAAAAAAAAAAAACTTGTGACAGAATGTCTTTTCATTTATACAACAAGGAGTTTATTAGAAGTTCTTAATGAAAAAAGAGCCTTGTTTACTTCATGTATCATTAAAAGCTATTTTAATGATATATTAAAATAGCTGGTACATTAAAATAGCTGATACATTAAAATAGTGGTTAGAATGAAAGTCTGTTTAAAATAAATAACACAATCCTGAGTAGAAATGCTTTTACAATTTTACAAAACATTTTATTTAAAAAGACACATTTACTGCAGATAGAATCCCAGCAGATGCGTAAAAGTAAATTTCTGATTTATTTTCTAATGAATTCTTAAAATTTTCCATTTCTTTCTTTTTTTTTCTTTTTTTTTTTCTTTTTGGACAATTTAATGGTTGCGACTTCTTTAGGGGTGACGGCCAGAACGCAAACACTTTTTCCTCTTTCAGTGGTGGTTATTTAATGGGTGGTGTTGGAATCTGCTATGTAAACACATTCCTGGCGAAGGTGGGGACCTTCCCAGGAGGAACACCGCTCACAATGTCTCTTTCTGGTAAATTGCTGCTGGCAGGAAGGAACCCCACTCGGTCTGCTTGTCTTGAGTAAGCAGGGATACAAAAGCGACAAGTCGGCATTAAGGAGGGCCAAGTGTCAAACATGACTAGTATAATAAATACCTGCCAGGCACTATTTAAATTACAAACGTGTTTAATCCTTTTGTGATGTTCAAGCAAAGTGTAAGTAACGCTTATGTAAACAATTCGGTTTGACTTTAAGAGTTTTTTTTTTTTTTTTTTTTTTTAAACTACAGGTTGGGTATTAAATATTTCCTGTTCAGCAGTTATTTTAGGCTTCATGAAAGCCCTTCCACTCTTCTGAGACTGAGTTTTGCCAGTTCCTCTCAGCCTGAAGCTGTTTCCGTATGCAAATGAGTTGAGTTCTCTGGCTCAGCTATTCGCTGTAAAGTAGAGACAAGGTCATAATTATTTCACTGTGCAATATGTGATAGCATTTTAGCACACAGTGTGCGTGCCGCTCTGTTTACATGTAGGGAAACCGAGTGGACTTCTGCTTGTTTGGAAATGTGGACCAGTCTTTGCTGATGTCTGCAGAGTGGTGATGGCAGAATCAGTGGTATCCTGTACTTCTCCGTACTTCTGCATTTTTTAGAAGCCACTGACTGTTGTGCGATAGCGCATATTTGGTTAAGGAAGGCTGTTTTACCCTGTGTCACTGCATAGATGGAATCCGGACTGATACAGATGCATTGTATCTTTCAGTTGGCTCACACGAAAATAAACAACAGCTATGACAATAAATGTAGGCAAAGGAAGGTTTCCCGTTTTCAGAGGACAAAATTAGCAAGCAAAACCACAGCGGATAAGATAATGTAACCTGAATTAGCCCCCTCAGCGGGAAAGCAGTAGGCAGAAATGTTCACATCATATTTCACCCTTTAAGGCAATGGGACTTTTTCTGTTTCTGACCTAGTTTCATCTTGATTCGAATAGCATCGTGTCGTTTACCTTCCTCAGGCGCTGAAGAATTGCTGAAGTATCACGTATGGAGAAGCGCACACTTTTCTCCCTGTTTTTGAAGAGATTTTCTTTTTTTAAATAAGTTTTTCATTTGTTCATTTTGACTCGTTTTCAAAGTCGAAAACAAAGATGAGAAGAAAACTGACATTTGGAAAGTTTTTTTTTTTTTTTTTTTTTTTTTTTCCGGATTCTATTAGTCTTTGGTTTGGTGGCTTAGTCAACTTATTATTTAGATTTAGTATATGTTTTTTTTGTCATTCATCCTCTTATCTGTTTTCACAAGAAGTCTCAGTAAGACATAACTGAACAAAAGCTGATAATGTGCTGGACATCTCTTTCCCTTTCTTGTGTTGTTTTTTTTATACAGTATAACCTGAGGTTTATATCACAAGTACATTTTCTTTGTCCAAGCTGCCTGTTATCTCTGTTTCGTGTTACTGAGTAATAGTGAGTCGCGCTGACTGAACGTGAAAAGAATGAGCGAGATGAAAAGTTCTGAGAAAGTTAACGCCTGTCAATAATTTAACAACCTTGGTCTAGTGTTTCACTCCAGGTTTGGCTTGGCTTTGTGCATAACACAGTGTGACCAAGCGTAACCGTGAAACTTAAGATTCTTTTTCCTAGACAGCTGTGGCGATTTTTTTTGTTTTGTTTTGTTTTCTCACTTAAAACGTTGAAAGTATCAGTTGTTTGTATCTACATCTAAAACGAGGATTAATTTAATATTGACAACTGGTTGTCGGCCACTAATATAATTTTCAGTTTGAACAATTTCGACTGTCTCACGAATAAAACGCTGCATGGAATCGAAACACAGACAACTCCTCAGAATGGAAGTTATAAAAGGCAAGAGCAAAAATAGTACAATTCTGTTTATTTATTTTAAGAAAAATAATGAAAAAAAAAAGAAAGATTTTAGAAAAAAAAAATGAGTAAAAATCTAAACCTTTAATTCAAACTGTGACGCATCATAGAGATGCACGCAAATGTCCAGAATTGGGAAATTTCAGAATTTTCTACTTTAACATCTAGAGTGTAGTTAGATTCCCGATGTTAGATTGCTTAAATCTTTAGTTCAGATTCCATCTTAGTGCATTTAATGACTCTATTACGTAAGTGCCATGTGATTAATATCTTTTTACCATATTCAAATGT
>NW_006800274.1:316662-325420 GCF_000485575.1 Poecilia formosa
TGCCATGTGATTAATATCTTTTTACCATATTCAAATGTTGACCTGTTTTGAGTTTCACTTTCAGTGAAAGACTTAGTTAGGTAATATACCTCATCTAATATTGACTTTTCCCCCAATCTCACATGTAGACTCTACATGCACACATCGAATAGTTTTGCTCTGTTTATTTTCTTTAATTTGTAAAAAAAAAAAAAAAACAAACCCAAAAAACACCTCATTTTATTTGTTTGCAGGCTCCGATGTCTGTGCCCTTAAGTCACAGTTAATGTTTTGCCTGTCTAAGTAAATGTTCTGTGATCAGCTTCAAAGACAAACAGCAATGACCTTACAGCCATATTAGTCAGGTTTAACTCAAAACAATAACCCTGCCTGCTGACGACCCTTTAGTCTAGCTGAGCTGTGACCTTCTGAAGGGGAATGAACGAGGTTTAAGTGAGATAACGGATGTCACTCCTTGATAGTTTCCATTTTAGGGGATATTACTCATCGCTTAGTTGCACTGACAACCTGAGTTCAGTCAGTGCAAGTTCAGGAAATGTTTCACCCGTTTCCTTTGTTTTCTTCTTCCGTTTTTGACTGTGTGCCGTGATTCATTTGTCGCTTTTGTCTTTTCTTGCACTTGTAGTCGACTCGGTTACACAGGCAACCTGCCGGCTTGTGGCTAATTAAATGACCCCATCCAAAGAAACGGGGGGGGCTAGAGCCCATTAAGATGACGGTTTCGCTCGCCGTGACACGACAACAAATTGACCCCGGTTTAATTTCTCTGCCCACAGACGAGGACTGAACCCACCCCACAGAGTTAAGTCTATCTCCATGACAACATTCACGCAACAGGAAATCGAGTTCCTACAGAAACATGGCAATGAGGTAAGCCTGGTGGACTTCTGCTCTGCTGCATAAAACTTTGAATTACTCTTAAAGGCCTTGTTTCTTTTTGGTTTTACTTGATTTTAGGTGGAGATCACAATATGTTTTTTTTTTATTATTTTTTTTATGTATTAGCAAATGGTCTCTGTGTTTTATAAACGAACTGTGGTCCAAAGTACCACCTTTTTTTTTTATTAATCAATGCCATGGAGTTTCAGTATAAAAGGTTTGTCATCCAAGTACTCACCTATCTGCTCAAAACAGAGAAACCAAAGTCCATCATCACATTTGTGGTATAAAATAGATCAGTGCCACCAGGGACGCAGTTTATTACAAGCTGGAGCAAAATCATCCAGGAGGCAGACATGCTGGAGACTCAAGGTTGGGACTGATGCTTGTGTCCTCCAGGCTGTAAATATTACTCCATCATGTTGCTATTTTTTTTTTTTTTTCGTTCTGTTTTTGCACACTTTGATCCAGAGAAAAAAGCTGATACAACAGCTAGGGTTCAAATACCATCAGCTGTTGTATCTCGGCCTTCATGCTGTTTTGTCTTGTGCATCATGAATTTAGACATTCAGTTCTTGTTGGTTTTATCACCATCACTACATGTCCATCTTGGTAAATTAGGATATCATTGGAAAACTGATTTATTTCACATTTTCAGTCCAAAGGAACCTTTGTTGGAGAGTCATTCCAGACAGATTGGTGTAGCTGAAGTGTTTTATTTTTTGTTTTGTTTTTTCTCTCCATTTGTTTGGATGTTTTTGTCTGACACTTGATGACTTGATGAAAACTCAAAATTAAGTTTCTGCAAAAGTTTGAATATTATACCAATTAACAAGATTTCTAATACCAACTACCCCGATTGCAAAGTATGCGTGTGACCCGTATCGCACACGTCTTCAGTTCTTTTTGCATGGATTACTGCATTCATGCTGCATTGCATCAAAGTGACCAGCCTGCAGCTCTGCTACAGTCTTAAGAAAACCCAGATTGCTTTCACAGTGGCCTTCAGCTCATGTGCATTGTGAGGTCCGATGTCTCGTCTTTTTCTGGACCGGAGCTCTTTCTGTATGAGATTGTGTGTGAGGTTTAAGTTAGGTGAATTTGTGAAATCAACTACAGTGACATTCTGTGTGGGAAGGCCCTGCTGAAAAATGAACTCAGCATCTCCATAGTGCTTGTCAGCAGAAGGAAGCATGTAGTGCACTAAAATTTCCTGCTCGACGGTTTTGCTGACTTTGGATTTTAGAACTGGACTAACAGCAGCTGATGAAATGGCTTACCAAATAATCATGGAGTCTGGAAACTTCACACTGACTTTGCTTCACAGGCTATTCAACAACACTGCATTTATCTTTGTTTCTTTCACTTCTTTTCCTTCCACTTAACTTTCCTTGAATAAGCACTGATGTAACAGCCAGACTTTTTTTTTTTTTTTTTACCAATAACGGTTTCTGGTTTACATTTATTATGGAGGGTATCATTAAATGTTTCCAAGACAACTGTCGAGTCAGCATTTTTCTCCATAGGGTGTAGTATGACCACACCTTAACATTTGTGATACATAAATAGGGATAATCTTCTAATTCCTTTTTGTTCAATTCAGTACTAGACCTGTAAAATAGGTCTGTTAAAATACACAAGTTAGTTTAAGGTGGTTCAGTGATTTTTTTTTCTTTTTTTTTTGGCATCATTTTTAATTAGCATTATTAGGTAAGTTCTGTTATTATTTTTCTGTCACTAGATAACTTCTTAACAGTTAAAAGTACATTAATATTGTATAGTGGAGTTTACAAAATAAATTTGTAAGCTGACACAACTTTCCTGCATTGATATGTTTCAGGTATGTAAACAGATCTGGCTCGGTCTTTACGACGACAGAACCTCATCAGTGCCAGACTTCAGAGAACCACAGAAAGTCAAGGAGTTCCTTCAAGAGAAATATGAGAAGAAGAGATGGTGAGTGAGCATCTCACGCTGGTGGTACATAGATCTGAATGAACAGATCTGAGAGCTGTGCTGACATGCAGCTTGTCTTTGAGCTTCCCTTATTTCTGGCCTGGAATGTCTCAAAGGGAGCTCATAGCACTCAGCCTCCAGCGAGCCACCAAACACTCCTCCTTTAGCGCACCGAATGTAGGTCGCTACAGACAAGCTGCTCTAAATATGCAATAGTGACTTCAAGTAGGTAAAGCATGAATTCAAATTAGACATCTTGTTCTTTAGCCCAGTCAGCATTATTCTCATATTAGTGTTATGGTTAACAGGACACGTTATCGAATGCAAACAAGAGGTTTGCTAATTGTCATTGTGAATTTTTGATTTGAAGAGGAAAGTAACGTTAAAATGAATACTTATGCAGTTACAGAGAAAAACAAGATGCACTAATAATATGTACTTTTTTTCCCCCCCTTGAGGTTTCATAGAGCAAACACACCTGATTATGAAAGAATTATTTTTAGCTCATCTTCAGATGTTTAGTCCCTGAAAGCCGACCAAAATGAGAGCAGTAGAGATGCACGCTGCATGCCTCAGCATGCCCTTTTGGAACAAACATGCATTTTTCTGAATCAGACACCCAATCACATAGCAGTGACAGTGTTTTACAGGTGCAGATGTTATTTGTCCAATAATCACAGTTAATCTACTAACACATCTTTAAATAAACTTTTATATTGAAAAATTATTATTCTGCAGAATACTGTTTTCTTTATGTTTGAGCTAAAAGTTTCCATCAATTTAGATTTTTTTTTTTCTATTATTACAGTTTAGATATTTTAACATTAATGTGATGCATACATTATTTTCTTCCAAGGTATGTGCCTCCTGAACAAGCCAAGGTTGTGGCATCGGTCCATGCTTCCATCTCTGGTTCCTCAAACAGCAGCACCAACAGCACCCCAGAGGTCAGACCGCTTAAATCGCTGCTGGGGGATTCGGCCCCCAGTCTGCACCTGACTAAGAATACCCCACCAAATCAGGTGAATGTTTCACACGCGTGGACACAAACACTTTCTTGTAAAAGAGTAGTGCCTGACTTAAACAAAACAAGACTTAAAAACGAAATTCACCCCCCTCTGTCCCCAAAAACAACAAAAAAGAAAACAGTTGTATCATATCAAATTATCAAAGTAAACTGCAGCCCAAAAACTTATGTAAGTTTACCCTCGGTAATTAAGGCAAAACTGCACAAAAAATAGTTGCATTAAAGTCCCAGAACCCTTTGAGTAGTCCGGTTTTGGCTTCACCTGGTTCAAATTCTGTGAAACAAAATCTCCTATCAAGCACCTTTTGCTATCAAATTATTAATTGGTTAATCCAAAAATTAATTAACAGATTATCGCTACACTTTATTGATGTTAAGTCAAACAAAAGGAGTGAATCTTTTCACATGTTGATGTTAGAAGTATTTTTTTTTAACCTGCAGATACGTCCTTTGCTACAAATGATTAAGCATGCACTAAAGGAATGGTGTTCTTGCATTTCCAGCAATAAAATGTTTATTTATTTTAAAAAGTAATGGAATTATTTGTGTACTTGCATCTATTAACATATTTTAAATATTGTATAAAAAGACCTAAGTGGTTGAATAAAAAAAAAAAACACTTGGAACGTGCCAATTTTTAAAAATACTGATTAAATGTCAGAATAATCAATAGAATAATCGATTACTAAAATAGTCATTTGGCGCTGTCATAGTTACATGTTACAGAAAATACTTGGCTTTTGTTTGACACCAGTACATTTGACTGGGTCTCTTGCTAGTTTACAAATGTTACACTTTCCAAGAACTTCAGAAGATCTCTGTCAAGAGCTCCTGTGACAGATTTCTTACTTGCATGTTCAGCCTTGTGATTAGTTCCAGCAATTTCCAACAGCTGATGGGTGCGGCCATCTGGTTTGATTTCTGCCTATAATTTGTGCATCCAACTTTCCTCACTCTACCTGCTCCTTCCTGTGATCTCCAAATTAGTTTCCACAATAATTTAAATGATGTTTAAATTGCCCAGCCATTCCCAATTTTCAGCGTTGTGCTCATGGCAAAAAAACACAAAAAACATTTATTTTTATTTTTTTTCCATTTGGGTTTCTTGTCTCCAACAGTCTCCGGTAGTGAGCCGTGGGCAACACCATCAACAGCAGTTCCATGAAAAAAAGTTTGACCTCCTCAGTGACTTGGGTGGAGACATCTTTGCAGCCCCGACCAATGTGAACTCAGCCCCCGGCTCCGGCTTTGCTAACTTTGCACATTTCAACAGCCACACAAGTAAGTATCCAACTAATTATTGATTTATTTCATCGAAATGTTTCAGTAGTTGTTGGTAGCTAAAATATCTGATATATAAATGCACAGGAAAAAAACTCTGAGATGTTTTCAAATGCTATTATCTCAATTGAAGGACTATCAAATTAAGTTGTATATTTGGTAGGCAGTTGAGTCCATGCCCACCAATAACTAGTAACATGACGTCAGTACGGGAGCCGTTTGCTTCTTTTTCGTGAATTCAATTTTTTAGGCTAATCTTTATGTGTCATTTCTGTTTCTGAATTTGTTCTCCAAAGAGAACAGATACTTGCGATGTTTTTGACCAGTTACCAAACAGTTTGCATCAGTGGGTTTTATTTTTTCCTCATGCTTGGACCAAAGTTTTCTTATGTGAAATGTTTCTGAAAAGCATTTCTCAGAACTACAGTTAGGTGCTGTTCCTGCTGTGCTGCTACAAAAAGAGGAACCAGGTCTGATGGTATAAAACAATACCTTTAAAAAGGTTCCTGCTGTTCAAAATCGTCTTTACTGCCTATTGTGGGACACAGTGTACTTCTGGAAACTGCTGGGTTTTTCATGGTGCGATCACTGCTGCTTACAGACAGACAGACAATGAAGATAGTGATTCATTTCGACAGCTTTATTCGAAAAAGAAGAAAAGAGTGGGCTGGGAAAGAGGTTGCCCAGCGAACAACGTCTCAATACGTTGCAATGTTCTTCAATAGACGTTTAAGTAATTTGAATGAAAATGTCAAATTAATACAATATTGGCTCATTACTGATTGCACATTATATCTGTAATGTTCATTATTATAGCTTAAAGCTAAACCCAAAATTCAGGTTTTCGGAAAATTAAAATTATTAGGAAAGAAAAATGAAATGTTGACCCACATAAAAGCTGTCCATGTGCTGTATAGCATATGTCCTTGGTATTTGGTTATGATTCCATTTGCATGAAGACTGCAGACATGCTGCATGACATGGAGGTGTTTGGCCTGTTGCTCTGCCAAGGTGTTCAGGTAGCCTTTAAAAGCATCTTCCAGCTCATCTGGACTGATGCTTCAGGTGTTTCCTATCCTCCTCCTGATGGTGCTCTGCACATTCTTTATGGGGTTTAGGTCGAGCACGTTTGCTGACCAATCAAGCACTGTGATACCATCGTCATTAAACCAGACATAGGCACTTTTTGTAGTTTGGGCAGGTGCCAAGAACTGCTGGATAATGAAATCTGAGTCTGCGGAAAGCCTCTCTGAAGTGGGAAGCGCAAGGTGTTCTGAAATTTCCCGGTAGCAGCTGTGCTGACTTTGGACTTGAGGAAGCTCAAGTCCCAAATCGCCTCCGACAGTGGAAACTTCTCTCTGAACTTTGAAGCAACTTGGATTCTCCTGCCTCCTGGCAGCTAACGCCCTTCGAGAGTCAAATGTTTCCTCAGCAGCTGCAGTGACGTCCACAAATCTTCTCATGGAAATCACTGGCACAAATATACACATTGATTAATTCACAATGCATGTAGAATCACTGAAAAAGGTCAAATGTCACAATCTCATAAATATCCATTGCAGTAGCCCGTGTCATGTTGTTTCTAAGTTCGTTCATCCACACTTTTATTACTCACTTTTATTTCTTTTTTTTTTTTCTTTGTTGCTCATCTGCTCATCTGAACATCACGTCATCAGCACCTGCAGCAGCACAGAATGTCAGCGCAGGGGCAGGATTTGCAAATTTTGATGCGTTTGGGAACACCCCGGCACCACAAGCGTCATTTCAGCCTCCAAATACAGGTAGAGCAAGCTCACGTCCACACTAAACACGAAACAATTGAGATTGTTTCTCAAAGGCAAACACGCTAAATAGAAACAAGCTGTTTACCAGTCGCATATTGTGAGGCATGTTCTGTGTGAAATTCTTATTTCTGTTCACTTTGGCTGACCTAACATATATTCAGCTTACCAAACCTTTTGATCAGTCAGTTCTGTAAAACTTCTGCATACAAAATAAAATAACTGCATGCTTTCCAAGAGTGTGTGTGAATGGACCCTTTTTTCTCATTCACACACTCATACAATGAAAAACCTGCTACAGGAAGCTATTATGTGCTGCGTTGCCCCCTACTTGACGCATTGATTGTCTGTCTCTGTGTGAGTTGGTCTCTGTCATTTCTGTTAAACTTCTTACATTTTTCTTTTTTTTTTTTTTGCATCATTGTCTTTGTCACAAATGGTGAACGACCGTCTGTCTATCTTGTAGTACTCATGCATTTATGTCAACACTATCATTTTCACCACTTTTTTTTGGTTGTGTAATTTCTGTTCTGTCATCTTTTGCTGTTTATTGCTCCATTTTCCCTCCTTTTGATTTCTGTCTGCCAGCGTTCGCTGTGCTTTCATCCAGCCGCAGTGTGGGTGAGTTTACCGCTGCTCTGCCTCTCCAGAGTTCACACAGTAAGTCTCTCTGGGCTTGCCCCGACAACAGCTCCATCATCTCTGATGTGTTGTCCTCCCGACTTTCCTTTTCTTTTTCTTTTTTTTTCTCTGTGTTGCTGCTTTTTTGTTTGGTTGTTGGAAATCTAGGATATCTAGAGTTCGGGCTTAAAATGGTAACAAAACTGCGAGAGATAGAGTTTGAAACTTCTGAATTAGCTTAACAGTGTTTGGTTAGTTCACGCTGGTGAAAGCAAACAACAATAATTGCACAAGTGTTTTCTATTGATTCATTGGCATTACTTTATAAAAAAAAAGTTATTTTTCAAAAACTCTTAGTACCTTGTTATTGGTTTTACGACACAAAAATAATTTAACCTGATATATTTGCTATTTTGAGTTCCTATGGATTTTGTGACAAACTCCTGAGATCTTCTTGTGTGCCGTCCCGTACTTTGTCTAAAACTTTCACTGGAACATGCTGAAGTCAGAAAAACACACACGCTAAATAAGCTGAGCATGACCTATCAGGTTTGATGGTGAAGGTATTTCTGTTCAAGTTTACTTTTTAAAAACCAACATTGTTGCAATCAGTGTTTCCCCCAAAACATAATGATGTGTGGGAATACATTCACCTGCAATCTGTGAATGTGTTCACAGTGTGTGAATACGCTGAAAAACTATGAGATCCAACAATTTGCAGTTTATTTACGCTTTTGACCAATCGGATCATTGGCGCACAGAGTACCGTTCTGTTACGGTTTCAGTGCATTAAATGAAGAGAAGGGAATTGTTACTGGCAAAAGGTTCAGGGTTAACAATGTATCTTCTAATACAGGTTGAAAGGAAAAAGCATCTTTGTTGATATTAAGTTGTACCTGTATTTCCCTTTGTTCAGTTTAATGTCCTTAAAAAAAAACAACACTGAGGCATTTGTCAAGTTTTTACCCCTCCTATGCCACAATGATTAAATTACTTTTTTTTTTTTTTAATTTTACCCGTACCTGAGAGCTAAAATGCAGGTGGCATGTCTGACAGAGCCTCAAAATCCTTCCACACATTGTCTTTACTTTAACCTCTGAAGCTGCAGAGCTTCAGAGGTTAAAGTTATTGTGGGCAAACATTGCCCACTTTCTTTCAAGTGTTGCTGGTCTCCCTTCCTCAGCATGGCTCAATCCACCCTGTACCCTCAACA